>NC_088201.1:184328014-184370944 GCF_037126465.1 Ornithodoros turicata
AATGCCATATGTCGAAAGCATAAACGTGCACAGTTCATCAGGCAGCCTCTGTTGCACGAAATACCGCACACACCCGTGTTTAGTCCGCGCGTACAAAATAACAAGAATCACCTATAATTTGAAAATAAGACCATATGTCAAAAGCATAAACGTGCACAGTTTCTCAGGCAGCCACTGTCACGCAAAATACCGCATACACCCATGTTTAGTCCGCACGTACAAAATAAAAAGAATCACCTATAATTTGAAAATAATGCCATATGTCGAAAGCATAAACGTGCACAGTTCATCAGGCAGCCTCAGTTGCCCGAAATACCGCACAACCCGTGTTTAGTCCGCGCGTACAAAATAAGAAGAATCACCTATAATTTGAAAATAAGACCATATGTCAAAAGCATAAACGTGCAGAGTTCATCAGGCAGCCTCACTTGCCCAAAATACCGCACACACGCGTGTTTAGTCCGCACGTACAAAATAAGACGAATCGCCTTTAATTTGAAAATAATGCCATATGTCGAAAGCATAAACGTGCACAGTTCATCAGGCAGCCACTTTTGCCCGAAATACCGCATACACGCGTGTTTATTGCGCACGTACAAACTAAGACGAATCACTTATAATTTGAAAATAATGCCATATGTCGAAAGCATAAACGTGCACAGTTTATCAGGCAGCCACTGTTGCTCCAAATACCGCATACACGCGTGTTTAGTCCGCAGGTACAAAATAAAAAGAATCACCTATAATTTGAAAATAATGCCATATGTCGAAAGCATATACGTGCACAGATCATCAGGCAGCCTTAGTTGCCCGAAATACCGCATGCACGCATGTTTATTCAGCACGTACAAACTAAGACGAAGCACCTATAATTTGAAAATAATGTCATATGTCGAAAGCACAAACGTGCACACTTCATCAGGCAGCCTCTGTTGCCCGAAATACCGCATACACGCGTGTTTATTCAGCACGTACAAACTAAGACGAAGCACCTATAATTTGAAAATAATGTCATATGTCGAAAGCACAAATGTGCACATTTCATCAGGCAGCCTCTGTTGCCCGAAATACCGTATACACGCGTGTTTATTCCGCACGTACAAACTAAGACGAAGCACCTATAATTTGAAAATAATGCCATATGTCGAAAGCATAAACGTGCACAGTTTATCAGGCAGCCACTGCCTCGCAAAATAACGCATACACCCGTGTTTAGTCCGCACATACAAAATAAGAAGAATCACCTATAATTTGAAAATAATGCCACTGTTGCGCGAAACACCCGCATACACCCGTGTTTAGTCCGCACGTACAAAATAAGAAGAATCACCTATAATTTGAAAATAAGACCATATGTCAAAAGCATGAACGTGCACAGTTCAAAAGGCAGCCACTGTTGCCCGAAATACCGCATACACGCCTGTTTAGTCCGCACGTACAAAATAAGAAGAATCACCTATAATTTGAAAATAAGGCCATACGTCGAAAGCATAAACGGGCACGGTTCATCAGCCAGCCACTGTTCGGCGAAATACCTAATACACCCGTGTTTATTCCGCACGTACAAAATAAGAAGAATCACCTATAATTTGAAAATAAGACCATATGTCAAAAGCATGAACGTGCATAGTTTATCAGGCAGCCACTGTCTCGCAAAATACCGCATACACCCGTGTTTAGTCCGCACGTACAAAATAACAAGAATCACCTATCATTTGAAAATAATGCCACATGTGGAAAGCATAAACGTGCACCGTTCATCAGGCAGCCACCGTTGCGCGAAATACCGCATACACCCGTGTTTAGTGGGCACGTACAAACTAAGACGAAGCACCTATAATTTGAAAATAATGTCATATGTTGAAAGCATAAACGTGCACAGTTCACCAGGCAGCCTCTGTTGCCCGAAATACCGCATACACGCGTGTTTAGTCCGCACGTACAAAATAAAAAGAATCACCTATAATTTGAAAATAATGCCATATGTCGAAAGCATAAACGTGCAATGTTCCTCAGGCAGCCACTGTTGCCCGAAATACCGCAGACAAGCGTGTTTAGTCCGCACGTACAAAATAAGACGAATTGCCTATAATTTGAAAATAATGACAGATGTCGAAAGCATAAACGTGAACAGTTTGTCAGGCAGCCACTGTTGCGCAAAATACCGCATACACCCTTGTTTAGTCTGCACGTACGAAATAAGAAGAATCACCTATAATTTGAAAATAAGGCCATACGTCGAAAGCATAAACGAGCACAGTTCTTCAACCAGCCACTGTTGGGCGAAATACCGCATACACCCGTGTTTAGTCCGCACGTACAAAATAAAAAGAATCACCTATAATTTGAAAATAATGCCATATGTCGAAAGCATAAACGTGCACAGTTCATCAGGCAGCCTTTGTTGCGCGAAATGCCGCGTACACGCTTGTTTAGTCCGCACGTACAAAATAAAAAGAATCAGTAATAATTTGAAAATAAGGCCTATGACGAAAGCATAAACATGCACTGTTCATAAGGCAGCCACTGTTGCCCGAAATACCGCATACACGCCTGTTTAGTAAGCACGTACAAAATAAGAAGAATCACCCATAATTTGAAAATAAGGCCATATGTCGAAACCATCAACGTACACAGTTCATCACGCAGCCACTGTTGCGCGAAATACCGCATGCACCCGTGTCTGGTCCGCGCGTACAAAATAAGAAGAATCTCCTATAATTTGAAAATAAGGTCATATGTCGAAAGCATAAACATGCACAGTTCATAAGGCAGCCACTGTTGCCCGAAATATCGCATACATGTTTAGTCCGCACGTGCAAAATGAGAAGAATCACCCATAATTTAAAAATAATGTCATATGTCGAAAGCACAAACGTGCACAGTTCATCAGGCACCCACTGTTGCGCGAAATACCGCATACACCCGTGTTTAGTCCGCACGTAAAAATAAGAAGAATCACCTACAATTCGAAAATAATGCCATATGTCGAAAGCATAAACGTGCACAGTTCATCAGGCAGCCACTGTTGCCCGAAATAGCGCAGACAAGCGTGTTTAGTCCGCACGTACAAAGTCAGACGAATCGCCTATAATTTGAAAATAATGCCAATGTCGAAAGCATAAACGTGCACAGTTCATAAGGCAGCCACTGTTGCCCGAAATACCGCATACATGTTTAGTCCGCACGTGCAAAATGAGAAGAATCACCCATAATTTGAAAATAATGTCATATGTCGAAAGCACAAACGTGCACAGTTCATCAGGCACCCACTGTTGCGCGAAATACCGCATACACCCGTGTTTAGTCCGCACGTAAAAATAAGAAGAATCACCTACAATTCGAAAATAATGCCATATGTCGAAAGCATAAACGTGCACAGTTCATCAGGCAGCCACTGTTGCCCGAAATAGCGCAGACAAGCGTGTTTAGTCCGCACGTACAAAGTCAGACGAATCGCCTATAATTTGAAAATAATGCCAATGTCGAAAGCATAAACGTGCACAGTTCATAAGGCAGCCACTGTTGCCCGAAATACTGCATACATGTTTAGTCCGCACGTGCAAAATGAGAAGAATCACCCATAATTTGAAAATGATGTCATATGTCGAAAGCACAAACGTGCACAGTTCATCAGGCACCCGCTGTTGCGCGAAATACCGCATACACCCGTGTTTAGTCCGCACGTAAAAATAAGAAGAATCACCAACAATTCGAAAATAATGCCATATGTCGAAAGCATAAACGTGCACAGTTCATCAGGCAGCCACTGTTGCCCGAAACAGCGCAGACAAGCGCGTTTAGTCCGCACGTACAAAATCAGACGAATCGCCTATAATTTGAAAATAATGCCATTAGTCGAAACCATAAACGTGCCCACTTGATCAGGCAGCCACTATTGCGCAAATACTGTATACACCCGTGGTTAGTCCGCACGTACAAAATAAGACGAATCGCCTGCAATTTGAAAATAATACCATATGTCGAAAACATTACCGTGCACAGTTCATCAGGGAGCCACTCTTGCCCGAAATACCGCATACATGTGTGTTTAGTCCGCAAGTACAAAATAAGACGAATCGCCTATAATTTGAATATAATGCCATTAGTCGAAACCATAAACGTGCCCACTTGATCAGGCAGCCACTATTGCGCAAATACTGTATACACCCGTGGTTAGTCCGCACGTACAAAATAAGACGAATCGCCTGTAATTTGAAAATAAGGCCAGATGTCGAAAGCATAAACGTGCACAGTTCATCAGGCAGCCACTCTTGCCCGAAATACTGCATACATGCGTGTTTAGTCCGCAAGTACAAAATAAGACGAATCGCCTATAATTTGAAAATGAGGCCATATGTCGAAAGCATCAACGTGCACAGTTCATCAGGGAGGCACTGTTGCCAGAAATACCGCATACATACATGTATATTCCGCACGTTCAAAATAAGAAGAATCAATCATAATTTGAAAATAATGTCATATGTCGAAAGCACAAACGTGCACAGTTCATCAGGCAGCCACTGTTGCGCGAAACACCCGCATACACCCGTGTTTAGTCCGCGCTACAAAATAAGAAGAATCACCTATAATTTGAAAATAATGCCATATGTCGAAAGCATAAACGTGCACAGTTCATCAGGCAGCCACTGTTGTTCGAAATACCGCATACACCCATGTTTAGTCCGCACGTACAAAATAAGAAGGATCACCTATAATTTGAAAATAATGTCATATGTCGAAAGCATAAACATGCACAGTTCATTAGGCAGCCACTGTTGCCCGAAATACCGCATACACCCGTGTTAAATCCGCACGTACAAAATAAGAAGAATCACCTATAATTTGAAAATAATGGCACATGTCGAAAGCATAAACGTGCACAGTTCATCAGGCAGCCACTGTTGCCCGAAATACCGTATACACCCATGTTTAGTCCGCACGAACAAAATAAAAAGAACCACCTGTAATTTGAAAATAAGACTATATGTCAAAAGCATAAATGTGCAGAGTTCATCAGGCAGCCACTGTTGCTCGAAATACGACATACAGCCGTGCTTAGTCCACACGAACAAAATAAGAATCACCTATAATTTGAAAATAATGGCATATGTCAAAAGCATAAACGTGCACAGTTTATCAGGCAGCCACTGTCTCGCAAAATACCGCATACACCCGCGTTTAGTCCGCACGTACAAAATAAGAAGAATCCCCTATAATTTGAAAATATGGCCATATGTCGTAAGCATAAACATGCACAGTTCATCAGGCACCCACTGTTGCCCGAAATACCGCATACACGCGTGTTTAGTCCGCACGTACAAAATAAAAAGAATCACGTATAATGTGAAAATAATGCCATATGTCGAAAGCATAAACGTGCACAGTTCATCAGGCAGCCACTGTTGCCCGAAATGCCGCATACACCCATGTTTAGTCTGCACGTACAAAATAACAAGAATCACCTATAATTTGAAAATAATGTCATATGTTGAAAGCATAAACGTGCACAGTTCATCAGGCAGCCTTTGTTGCCCGAAATACCGCATACACGCGTGTTTAGTCCGCACGTACAAAATAAGAAGAATCACCTATAATTTGAAAATAATGGCACATGTCGAAAGCATAAACGTGCACAGTTCATCAGGGAGCCACTGTTGCCCGAAATACCGTATACACCCATGTTTAGTCCGCACGTGCAAAATAAGAAGAATCACCTATAATTTGAAAATAATGTCATATGTCGAAAGCATAAACATGCACAGTTCATAAGGCACCCACTGTTGCCCGAAATACCGCATACACGCGTGTTTAGTCCACACGTACAAACTAAGACGAAGCACCTATAATTTGAAAATAATGTCATATGTAGAAAGCATAACCGTGCACAGTTCATCAGGCAGCCTTTGTTGCCCGAAATACCGCATACACGCGTGTTTCGTCCGCACGTACAAAATAAGAAGAATCACCTATAATTTGAAAATAATGTCATATGTCCAAAGCATAAACATGCACAGTTCATCAGGCAGCCACTGTTGCCCGAAATACCGCATACACCCATGTTTAGTCTGCACGTACAAAATAAGAAGAATCACCGATAATTTGAAAATAATGTCATATGTCGAAAGCATAAACGTGCACAGTTCATCAGGCAGCCTTTGTTGCCCGAAATACCGCATACACGCGTGTTTAGTCCGCACGTACAAAATAAAAAGAATCACCTATAATTTGAAAATAATGCCATATGCCGAAAGCATAAACGTCCACAGTTCTTCAGGCAGCCTCAGTTGCCCGAAATACCGCATACACGCGCGATTATGGCGTACGTACAAACTAAGACGAAGCACCTATAATTTGAAAATAATGTCATATTCGAAAGCATAAACGTGGACAGTTCATCAGGCAGCCACTGTTGCGCGAAATACCGCACACACCCGTGTTTAGTCCGCACGTACAAAATAAGAAGAATCACCTATAATTTGAAAATAATGCCACATGTGGAAAGCATAAACGTGCACAGTTCATCAGGCAGCCTCAGTTGCCCGAAATACCGCACACACTTGTGTTTAGTCCGCGCGTACAAAATAAAAAGAATCACCTATAATTTGAAAATAAGACCATATGTCAAAAGCATAAACGTGCACAGTTTCTCAGGCAGCCACTGTCGCGCAAAATACCGCATACACCCATGTTTAGTCCGCACGTACAAAATAAAAAGAATCACCTATAATTTCAAAAATAATGCCATATGTCGAAAGCATAAACGTGCACAGTTCATCAGGCAGCCACTGTTGTCGGAAATACCGCATACACCCATGTTTAGTCCGCACGTACAAAATAAGAAGGATCACCTATAATTTGAAAATAATGTCATATGTCGAAAGCATAAACGTGCACAGTTCATCAGGCAGCCTTTGTTGCCCGAAATACCGCATACACCTGTGTTTAGTCCGCACGAACAAAATAGGAAGAATCACCTATAATTTGAAAATAATGCCATATGTCGAAAGCATAAACGTGCACAGTTCCTCAGGCAGCCTCTGTTGCCCGAAATACCGCATACACGCGTGTTTAGTCCGCACGTACAAAATAAAAAGATTCACCTATAATTTGAAAATAATGCCATATGTCGAAAGCATAAACGTGCACAGTTCATCAGGCAGGCACTGTTGTCGGAAATACCACATACACCCATGTTTAGTCCGCACGTACAAAATAAGAAGGATCACCTATAATTTGAAAATAATGTCATATGTCGAAAGCATAAACGTGCACAGTTCATCAGGCAGCCACTGTTGTCGGAAATACCGCATACACCCATGTTTAGTCCGCACGTACAAAATAAGAAGGATCACCTATAATTTGAAAATAATGTCATATGTCGAAAGCATAAACGTGCACAGTTCATCAGGCAGCCTTTGTTGCCCGAAATACCGCATACACCTGTGTTTAGTCCGCACGAACAAAATAGGAAGAATCACCTATAATTTGAAAATAATGCCATATGTCGAAAGCATAAACGTGCACAGTTCCTCAGGCAGCCTCTGTTGCCCGAAATACCGCATACACGCGTGTTTAGTCCGCACGTACAAAATAAAAAGATTCACCTATAATTTGAAAATAATGCCATATGTCGAAAGCATAAACGTGCACAGTTCATCAGGCAGGCACTGTTGTCGGAAATACCACATACACCCATGTTTAGTCCGCACGTACAAAATAAGAAGGATCACCTATAATTTGAAAATAATGTCATATGTCGAAAGCATAAACGTGCACAGTTCATCAGGCAGCCTCAGTTGCCCGAAATACCGCATACACGCGCGATTATGCTGTACGTACAAACTAAGACGAAGCACCTATAATTTGAAAATAATGTCATATATCAAAAGCATAAACGTGCACAGTTCATCAGGCAGCCACTGTTGCCCGAAATACCGCATACACCCATGTTTAGTCCGCACGTACAAAATAAGACGAAGCACCTATAATTTGAAAATAATATCATATGTCGAAAGTATAAACGTGCACAGTTCATCAGGCAGCCACTGTTGTCGGAAATACCGCATACACCCATGTTTAGTCCGCACGTACAAAATAAGAAGGATCACCTATAATTTGAAAATAATGTCATATGTCGAAAGCATAAACGTGCGCAGTTCATCAGGCAGCCTTTGTTGCCCGAAATACCGCATACACCTGTGTTTAGTCCGCACGAACAAAATAGGAAGAATCACCTATAATTTGAAAATAATGCCATATGTCGAAAGCATAAACATGCGCAGTTCATAAGGCACCCACTGTTGCCCGAAATACCGCATACACGCGTGTTTAGTCCACACGTACAAACTAAGACGAAGCACCTATAATTTGAAAATAATGTCATATGTAGAAAGCATAACCGTGCACAGTTCATCAGGCAGCCTTTGTTGCCCAAAATACCGCATACACGCGTGTTTCGTCCGCACGTACAAAATAAGAAGAATCACCTATAATTTGAAAACAATGTCATATGTCCAAAGCATAAACATGCACGGTTCATCAGGCAGCCACTGTTGCCCGAAATACCGCATACACCCATGTTTAGTCTGCACGTACAAAATAAGAAGAATCACCTATAATTTGAAAATAATGTCCTATGTCGAAAGCATAAACGTGCACAGTTCATCAGGCAGCCTTTGTTGCCCGAAATACCGCATACACGCGTGTTTAGTCCGCACGTACAAAATAAAAAGAATCACCTATAATTTGAAAATAATGCCATATGCCGAAAGCATAAACGTCCACAGTTCATCAGGCAGCCTCAGTTGCCCGAAATTCCGCATACACGCGCGATTATGGTGTACGTACAAACTAAGACGAAGCACCTATAATTTGAAAATAATGTCATATTCGAAAGCATAAACGTGGACAGTTCATCAGGCAGCCACTGTTGCGCGAAATACCGCACACACCCGTGTTTAGTCCGCACGTACAAAATAAGAAGAATCACCTATAATTTGAAAATAATGCCACATGTGGAAAGCATAAACGTGCACAGTTCATCAGGCAGCCTTTGTTGCCCGAAATACCGCATACACCTGTGTTTAGTCCGCACGAACAAAATAGGAAGAATCACCTATAATTTGAAAATAATGCCATATGTCGAAAGCATAAACATGCGCAGTTCATAAGGCACCCACTGTTGCCCGAAATACCGCATACACGCGTGTTTAGTCCACACGTACAAACTAAGACGAAGCACCTATAATTTGAAAATAATGTCATATGTAGAAAGCATAACCGTGCACAGTTCATCAGGCAGCCTTTGTTGCCCAAAATACCGCATACACGCGTGTTTCGTCCGCACGTACAAAATAAGAAGAATCACCTATAATTTGAAAACAATGTCATATGTCCAAAGCATAAACATGCACGGTTCATCAGGCAGCCACTGTTGCCCGAAATACCGCATACACCCATGTTTAGTCTGCACGTACAAAATAAGAAGAATCACCTATAATTTGAAAATAATGTCCTATGTCGAAAGCATAAACGTGCACAGTTCATCAGGCAGCCTTTGTTGCCCGAAATACCGCATACACGCGTGTTTAGTCCGCACGTACAAAATAAAAAGAATCACCTATAATTTGAAAATAATGCCATATGCCGAAAGCATAAACGTCCACAGTTCATCAGGCAGCCTCAGTTGCCCGAAATTCCGCATACACGCGCGATTATGGTGTACGTACAAACTAAGACGAAGCACCTATAATTTGAAAATAATGTCATATTCGAAAGCATAAACGTGGACAGTTCATCAGGCAGCCACTGTTGCGCGAAATACCGCACACACCCGTGTTTAGTCCGCACGTACAAAATAAGAAGAATCACCTATAATTTGAAAATAATGCCACATGTGGAAAGCATAAACGTGCACAGTTCATCAGGCAGCCTCAGTTGCCCGAAATACCGCACACACCCGTGTTTAGTCCGCGCGTACAAAATAAAAAGAATCACCTATAATTTGAAAATAAGACCATATGTCAAAAGCATAAACGTGCACAGTTTCTCAGGCAGCCACTGTCGCGCAAAATACCGCATACACCCATGTTTAGTCCGCACGTACAAAATAAAAAGAATCACCTATAATTTCAAAAATAATGCCGTATGTCGAAAGCATAAACGTGCACAGTTCATCAGGCAGCCTCAGTTGCCCGAAATACCGCACACACCCGTGTTTAGTCCGCGCGTACAGAATAAGAAGAATCACCTATAATTTGAAAATAAGACCATATGTCAAAAGCATAAACGTGCACAGTTCATCAGGCAGCCTCAGTTGCCCGAAATACCGCACACACCCGTGTTTAGTCCGCGCGTACAGAATAAGAAGAATCACCTATAATTTGAAAATAATATCATATGTCGAAAGTATAAACGTGCACAGTTCATCAGGCAGCCTCAGTTGCCCGAAATACCGCACACACGCGTGTTTAGTCCGCATGTACAAAAGAATCACCTATAATTTGAAAATATGGCCATATGTCGGAAGCATAAACATGCACAGTCCATCACGCACCCACTGTGTCCGGAATAGAGCATATACGCGTGTTTAGTCCGCACGTACAAAATAAGACGAATCACCTATAATTTGAAAATATGGCCATATGTCGTAAGCATAAAGATGCACAGTTCATCAGGCAGCCACTGTTGCCCGAAATACTGCATACACCCATGTTTAGTCCGCACGTACAAAATAAGAAGGATCACCTATAATTTGAAAATAATGTCATATGTCGAAAGCATTAACATGCACAGTTCATCAGGCAGCCACTGTTGCCCGAAATACCGCATACACCCATGTTTAGTCCGCACGTACAAAATAAGAAGAATCACCTATAATTTGAAAATAATGCCATATGACGAAAGCATAAACGTGCACAGTTCATCACGCAGCCTCAGTTGCCCGAAATACCGCATACACGCGCGATTATGCTGTACGTACAAACTAAGACGAAGCACCTATAATTTGAAAATAATGTCATATGTCAAAAGCATAAACGTGCACAGTTCATCAGGCAGCCTCTGTTGCCCGAAGTACCGCATACACGTGTGTTTAGTCCACACGTACAAAATAAACAGAATCGACTATAATTTGAAAATAATGCCATATGTCGAAAGCATAAACGTGCACAGTTCATCAGGCAGCCTCAGTTGTCCGAAATACCGCACACACGCGTGTTTAGTCCGCACGTACAAAAGAATCACCTATAATTTGAAAATATGGCCATATCTCGTAAGCATAAACATGCACAGTCCATCACGCACCCACTGTGTCCGGAATAGAGCATATACGCGTGTTTAGTCCGCACGTACAAAATCAGACGAATCGCCTTTAATTTGAAAATAATGCCATATGTCGAAAGCATAAACGTGCACAGTTCATCAGGCAGCCTCAGTTGCCCGAAATACCGCACACACCCGTGTTTAGTCCGCGCGTACAAAATAAGAAGAATCACCTATAATTTGAAAATAAGACCATATGTCAAAAGCATAAACGTGCACAGTTTCTCAGGCAGCCACTGTCACGCAAAATACCGCATACACCCATGTTTAGTCCGCACGTACAAAATAAAAAGAATCACCTATAATTTGAAAATAATGCCATATGTCGAAAGCATAAACGTGCACAGTTCATCAGGCAGCCTCAGTTGCCCGAAATACCGCACAACCCGTGTTTAGTCCGCGCGTACAAAATAAGAAGAATCACCTATAATTTGAAAATAAGACCATATGTCAAAAGCATAAACGTGCAGAGTTCATCAGGCAGCCTCACTTGCCCAAAATACCGCACACACGCGTGTTTAGTCCGCACGTACAAAATAAGACGAATCGCCTTTAATTTGAAAATAATGCCATATGTCGAAAGCATAAACGTGCACAGTTCATCAGGCAGCCACTGTTGCCCGAAATACCGCATACACGCGTGTTTATTGCGCACGTACAAACTAAGACAAAGCACTTATAATTTGAAAATAATGCCATATGTCGAAAGCATAAACGTGCACAGTTTATCAGGCAGCCACTGTTGCTCCAAATACCGCATACACGCGTGTTTAGTCCGCAGGTACAAAATAAAAAGAATCACCTATAATTTGAAAATAATGCCCTATGTCGAAAGCATAAACGTGCACAGATCATCAGGCAGCCTTAGTTGCCCGAAATACCGCATGCACGCATGTTTATTCAGCACGTACAAACTAAGACGAAGCACCTATAATTTGAAAATAATGTCATATGTCGAAAGCACAAACGTGCACACTTCATCAGGCAGCCTCTGTTGCCCGAAATACCGCATACACGCGTGTTTATTCAGCACGTACAAACTAAGACGAAGCACCTATAATTTGAAAATAATGTCATATGTCGAAAGCACAAACGTGCACACTTCATCAGGCAGCCTCTGTTGCCCGAAATACCGTATACACGCTTGTTTATTCCGCACGTACAAACTAAGACGAAGCACCTATAATTTGAAAATAATGCCATATGTCGAAAGCATAAACGTGCACAGTTTATCAGGCAGCCACTGCCTCGCAAAATAACGCATACACGCGTGTTTAGTCCGCACATACAAAATAAGAAGAATCACCTATAATTTGAAAATAATGCCACTGTTGCGCGAAACACCCGCATACACCCGTGTTTAGTCCGCACGTACAAAATAAGAAGAATCACCTATAATTTGAAAATAAGACCATATGTCAAAAGCATGAACGTGCACAGTTCAAAAGGCAGCCACTGTTGCCCGAAATACCGCATACACGCCTGTTTAGGCCGCACGTACAAAATAAGAAGAATCACCTATAATTTGAAAATAAGGCCATACGTCGAAAGCATAAACGGGCACGGTTCATCAGCCAGCCACTGTTCGGCGAAATACCTAATACACCCGTGTTTAGTCCGCACGTACAAAATAACAAGAATCACCTATCATTTGAAAATAATGCCACATGTGGAAAGCATAAACGTGCACCGTTCATCAGGCAGCCACTGTTGCGCGAAATACCGCATACACCCGTGTTTAGTGGGCACGTACAAACTAAGACGAAGCACCTATAATTTGAAAATAATGTCATATGTTGAAAGCATAAACGTGCACAGTTCACCAGGCAGCCTCTGTTGCCCGAAATACCGCATACACGCGTGTTTAGTCCGGACGTACAAAATAAAAAGAATCACCTATAATTTGAAAATAATGCCATATGTCGAAAGCATAAACGTGCAATGTTCCTCAGGCAGCCACTGTTGCCCGAAATACCGCAGACAAGCGTGTTTAGTCCGCACGTACAAAATAAGACGAATTGCCTATAATTTGAAAATAATGACAGATGTCGAAAGCATAAACGTGAACAGTTTGTCAGGCAGCCACTGTTGCGCAAAATACCGCATACACCCTTGTTTAGTCTGCACGTACGAAATAAGAAGAATCACCTATAATTTGAAAATAAGGCCATACGTCGAAAGCATAAACGAGCACAGTTCTTCAACCAGCCACTGTTGGGCGAAATACCGCATACACATCTGTTTAGTCCGCACGTACAAAATAAAAAGAATCACCTATAATTTGAAAATAATGCCATATGTCGAAAGCATAAACGTGCACAGTTCATCAGGCAGCCTTTGTTGCGCGAAATGCCGCGTACACGCTTGTTTAGTCCGCACGTACAAAATAAAAAGAATCAGTAATAATTTGAAAATAAGGCCTATGACGAAAGCATAAACATGCACTGTTCATAAGGCAGCCACTGTTGCCCGAAATACCGCATACACGCCTGTTTAGTAAGCACGTACAAAATAAGAAGAATCACCCATAATTTGAAAATAAGGCCATATGTCGAAACCATCAACGTACACAGTTCATCACGCAGCCACTGTTGCGCGAAATACCGCATGCACCCGTGTCTGGTCCGCGCGTACAAAATAAGAAGAATCTCCTATAATTTGAAAATAAGGTCATATGTCGAAAGCATAAACATGCACAGTTCATAAGGCAGCCACTGTTGCCCGAAATATCGCATACATGTTTAGTCCGCACGTGCAAAATGAGAAGAATCACCCATAATTTAAAAATAATGTCATATGTCGAAAGCACAAACGTGCACAGTTCATCAGGCACCCACTGTTGCGCGAAATACCGCATACACCCGTGTTTAGTCCGCACGTAAAAATAAGAAGAATCACCTACAATTCGAAAATAATGCCATATGTCGAAAGCATAAACGTGCACAGTTCATCAGGCAGCCACTGTTGCCCGAAATAGCGCAGACAAGCGTGTTTAGTCCGCACGTACAAAGTCAGACGAATCGCCTATAATTTGAAAATAATGCCAATGTCGAAAGCATAAACGTGCACAGTTCATAAGGCAGCCACTGTTGCCCGAAATACCGCATACATGTTTAGTCCGCACGTGCAAAATGAGAAGAATCACCCATAATTTGAAAATAATGTCATATGTCGAAAGCACAAACGTGCACAGTTCATCAGGCACCCACTGTTGCGCGAAATACCGCATACACCCGTGTTTAGTCCGCACGTAAAAATAAGAAGAATCACCTACAATTCGAAAATAATGCCATATGTCGAAAGCATAAACGTGCACAGTTCATCAAGCAGCCACTGTTTCCCGAAATAGCGCAGACAAGCGTGTTTAGTCCGCACGTACAAAGTCAGACGAATCGCCTATAATTTGAAAATAATGCCAATGTCGAAAGCATAAACGTGCACAGTTCATCAGGCAGCCACTGTTGCCCGAAATACCGCATACATGTTTAGTCCGCACGTGCAAAATGAGAAGAATCACCCATAATTTGAAAATAATGTCATATGTCGAAAGCACAAACGTGCACAGTTCATCAGGCACCCGCTGTTGCGCGAAATACCGCATACACCCGTGTTTAGTCCGCAGGTAAAAATAAGAAGAATCACCAACAATTCGAAAATAATGCCATATGTCGAAAGCATAAACGTGCACAGTTCATCAGGCAGCCACTGTTGCCCGAAATAGCGCAGACAAGCGCGTTTAGTCCGCACGTACAAAATCAGACGAATCGCCTATAATTTGAAAATAATGCCAGTGTCGAAAGTATAAACGTGCACAGTTCATCAGGCAGCCACTGTTACGCGAAATACCGCACACACCCGTGTTTAGTCCGCACGTACAAAATAAGAAGGATCACCTATAATTTGAAAATAATACCATATGTCGAAAACATTACCGTGCACAGTTCATCATGGAGCCACTCTTGCCCGAAATACCGCATACATGTGTGTTTAGTCCGCAAGTACAAAATAAGACGAATCGCCTATAATTTGAATATAATGCCATTAGTCGAAACCATAAACGTGCCCACTTGATCAGGCAGCCACTATTGCGCAAATACTGTATACACCCGTGGTTAGTCCGCACGTACAAAATAAGACGAATCGCCTGTAATTTGAAAATAAGGCCAGATGTCGAAAGCATAAACGTGCACAGTTCATCAGGCAGCCACTCTTGCCCGAAATACTGCATACATGCGTGTTTAGTCCGCAAGTACAAAATCAGACGAATCGCCTATAATTTGAAAATGAGGCCATATGTCGAAAGCATCAACGTGCACAGTTCATCAGGGAGGCACTGTTGCCAGAAATACCGCATACATACATGTATATTCCGCACGTTCAAAATAAGAAGAATCAATCATAATTTGAAAATAATGTCATATGTCGAAAGCACAAACGTGCACAGTTCATCAGGCAGCCACTGTTGCGCGAAACACCCGCATACACCCGTGTTTAGTCCGCGCTACAAAATAAGAAGAATCACCTGTAATTTGAAAATAAGACCATATGTCGAAAGCATTACCGTGCAATGTTCCTCAGGCAGCCACTGTTGCCCGAAATACCGCAGACAAGCGTGTTTAGTCCGCACGTACAAACAACAACAACTTTATTTTCGACCTTGGAGAGTGGGGAGTTTCATCGCCACAGGCGATACACTACCCCATTGCTGGATGGAATGGGGGGAGTAAAATAACGAGCCCCTTCACAATAACGATCGAAGTTCGATGGTGTCCAGAAATGTCAGAAGAGCTTTGAGCGCAGAGCGTTGCTGGGCTGGAGTGGGCCAGGGACCAAGCAATTTCGAGAGGGAGAAAGGGCGAGAGTCCAGCTGACGAAGAGACTCGGAGAGTGTGGTTCGGGAAGGTTCGTAGTGAGGGCAATGAAGAAGAATGGGCTCCAGATCCTCAAGAGCACCACAGTGGCAGCAGGTGGGAGAGTCAACTTGCCTCAAGCGGTAACGCCACTGAGCTGTAAAGGCCACATCGAGGCGCATTCGCTGGATTAATGCAGCATCTTGACGAGAGGTGTTTCGTGGCATGCGGAAAGCGAGCGTGGGATCAACTCTGTTCAACATAGAGGGGGAAGAATGTCGGTTGTCCGTTGGCGGGAAGCCAGGGGTGTCACTAGGCGTCGCAGAATGGAACGGCGGTCTCCTCTCAGCAGAACAATACGGGTCCGTTTCCGATACGAGAGTGCTGCTTCTGCGGCGCTGTCGGCCTGCTCGTTCCCCACGACACCACAGTGGGCTGGAACCCACTGGAGAACTAGCCTGTGGCCTGCGGCGTAGATAGTGTGGTAAGCCATTAGCACGTCTGTGACTAGGGGTGCGGATGGGCCTCGTATGCCGGAATTTTCAATTGCTTGAAGGGCAGATTTGGAGTCTGTAAAGACTGCCCATTCCCGGGGTGGAAAATCAGCGATGTGTTGTAGAAAGAAAAGAATGGCATAGAGTTCCGCAGCTGTGGAGGAGGTTGGATGTGAGAGGCGTCTTCCGTGCACGACGCCTTCGGATGGAATGACGAAGGCTGAGGCGGACTTGTTGTTTCGGGATGCGCCATCAGTATATGCTGCCGTAAACGTAGAAAACTTCGCGTCTACCAGAGCATGAAAATGGGCTCGGAGGACTTGAGGGGGGACCTGATCTCTTCTTTCCAGAAGGTTTGGGAGGCGTACAAAAGTGGGCGGTACCGGTAGAGACCAGGGGGCTTCCGGCGGTATAGTGTCCTTAGTTATGAAGCCAGTGAGAGTCTGGCGTGTCCTCTTCGCTACTCGATAGAAGACGCTTTCAGGGCGGTATCGAATTTTCCTGAGTAGCGGGTGGCGGGGAATGTGAGCACGCAAACGGAGGTAGTGCCGAGCCGTTTCCCGTTCACGGAGAACTTCAATCGGGAGCTCACCAGCTTCAGCCAGTACTTGCCGTGTTTCAGCCATTCTGGGAACTCCGAGGCATCGACAAAGGCTTCGAGCAAACAGGGACCGAAGTGTATTTAATGAAGTTGTTGATATCCTGTGCAGAATAGGAAGGCTGTAAAGCACAGTTGCCCTCACCAATGCCGCGTGAACCGCGAGCAGGGAACGCTGATCACAGCCCCATCCTGAGCCAGAAAGATGTTGAATTGCGGGGAGCCATCGCTGCACTTTAGTTTCAAGATGTTTAATGTGCCGAGCCCAGCGCAAGTCCGAGTCGATTACCACGCCAAGGAAGCGGTGAAAGCGTACCGGGTCAAGCTTCTTTAAGCCAAGCCAAAGAGGGAAATTGGCCATAGCTTTACGCGTGAAAGGGAGCTCGACACACTTTTCGGGTGAAAGGTCCATCCCGAGGTGCGTGAGGTACGTATGGATATTGTTTAAAGCGAGCTGCAGGCGGCGCTGGAGAGCCGGGCGTGATTTTCCTACTGTCCAAAGGGCGACGTCATCTGCATAGACGGAGAACGACACTTTGCGAGGAATTACTGATTGTAGGCCGGCCATCACCACGTTAAAGAGTGTCGGGCTGAAAATGCTTCCTTGGGGGACTCCTTGGGGAACAGGATGCTGAGGGCTTTGGCCTTGAGACGTACGGACAGCGACAGTTCGGTCCGTAAGGAAGTCTTGGAGCCAGATGAAGAGCCGACCGGATACTCCAAACGAGCGCAAGGCGTGCAGCACACAAATGTGCGAGACGGTATCATATGCGCGCTTGATGTCGAGGAAGACCGATCGGACGATCCGTCGATGGGCTCGAGCATGTTGAACTGTGGAGACTAGGTCGAGAACTGGATCTATGGAGCTTCGGTGGCGACGAAATCCAGCCATTTCGTGAGGGAACGCATGTTGTTTTTCAAGCCACCAGTCGAGGCGATGCAAAACCATTCTCTCCATCAGTTTCCCCATACAGCTTGTCAGGCTCGCGAAAGGAGGATAGGGAATTTGGGGGCTTGCCTGGTTTCAGGATGGGAACAACCAATGCCTCCTTCCATGTATGTGGTAAAGATCCTTGTTGCCAAGACGTATTGTAGACATGAAGGAGAGCTTGGAGTGAGCGCCCGTCAAGGTTTCGTAGGGCGGCATAGGTGATTTTATCGGGCCCAGGGGACGAGGCGGCGTTCACAAGCTTCAACGCTGCCTTTAGCTCGATTAGTGTGAAGTCGCGGTCCATAACTTCCGGGGGACGGGGCCAGTCGTGGTGAAGTTCAGCCGTCAAATGGTGGACAAAACTGCGGTGTAGGGGCGTGGTCGAGGCAGCCGCCGGAGTCGTTAGTACCACACAGAAGTCCGTCACAAGCGTGTTTTCGTCTACACGCTGAACGATAGCCAAGGCAGCGAGAGGATTCTTTTGAGGGGGGCGCCTCCTTCAGAGATCGGATTGTCCGCCAGATCTTCGTGGCCGGATCAAACGGTGAAAGGTGGTTGCAAAACTTACGCCAACGCTTCCTGTCCTCGTTTTTAAGTTCTCGTGTTACTTTAGCTTTCATCCGGCGGTATTCCACAATGTCCGTAAGTTGCCCTGTCCGACGAGCCGTTCTTTCTGCTCGGCGACGTAATGCTCTAAGGTGATTAATGGCTGGGGAATGGCCGACATGGCCTGTTACCCTTTTAGACATGACCACCGCGTCCTGAATACCGCGGGTAATTGCTTGAGAGAGAGCCTCTGGGGACATACCGGTGTGCACAGATGTTCTGAGGCCCGCACGAAAACGTCTCCAGTTTGTGAAAGAAATCAGTCCAGCAGTGGCTGAGAGGGGCAGTCTGTCGTGCGAAATAGAGAAATAGAGGAAAATGATCGCTACGTCTAGTGTCGACGTCCGTAGCACACGACAAGTGGCGAATTATGTCGCTTGAGCACCACGAGAGGTCCAATACATCAAGTGATGTTGGGGATCGCATGTAAGTGGGCTCGCGGTTGTTCAGCAGGCACATGTTATTATTCTCCATTGCCTCCAACAACCTCCTTCCCCTACTATCCGTCCTTCGGCTTCCCCAGGCCGAGTGATGTGCATTGAAGTCCCCTAGCACAAGCGCCGGGGCTTCCAGAGCACCAAGTAAGCGTTCGAAGTCAGTCCACGGGACCTGTACCGCGAGACGGATATAGATACTGACGACCGTTAGCAGCATGGGGCCAAGGCGGATCCTGCAGGTGACGTAATCATAAGAGCGATGACAAACTGAGCCGATGGGTGCAGCAACGAGGTCATTGCGAACGTATAGCGCTGCTCTGCTCTCAGGGGAATCATGAGAGCGATAGATTCTGTATCCATTAACACGATGTGTACAATCCATGCCGTGTTCGCATATAGCTATGAAAGGGAACTTGTACTGTTGTAGATGTAATTTAAAATCTGGGAGCTTGTTACGCAGGCTTCGAGGATTCCACTGCATAGCCAGGGCCTTTTTATACAATTCCGTCATGCTGATGCGAAGATAATGCCTCCAGTGCCAGAAGCGCTTGAACCTCGGGCAGTTGCGACGCACCAGGAAAAGCAGAGACAATGGCCTTAAGGGCAGCGAGTACCGCTGAGAAGAGTCCCAGAGAAGGCATATATTGAGAGGCTGATGAGGGTAACTGTCGCCTCGAGCGTGCTGGTTCCGTCACACTGGCGTAAGTGTTTGTCATCTGTCTTGTTGGACGAGGAGGCGGTGGGCTTGTGATAGGCGTAGCCGCGACTGTGTTCAGCGACCCTCGTTCAGCTGGTGCAGATCGAGGAGGTAGTGCAGGAAATTCTTGTGCATTTGTACGAGACGGAACTGTGGCACTAGCATCCCTAGGAGCGTGAGACGGAAGTCGTAGGGTCCGGTCTTGGTGCCTCTTGGTGGCGGCGGTCTTGACAGGACATAAAGAAAATGATGCGGGATGGCTGGATTTGCAGTTAGCACACTTTGGCTCTCTTTTATTGTTGCAGTCTGTTCTCCGGTGAGGTCCTGCGCAGATGCCACACCGTGTAGAACCTCTGCAATTCCGTGCAATATGGCCAAATCGTTGGCAGTTATAACACTGTATGGGGCCTTCTATGTACTCTTGGACTGTGAAGGTCTGAAACCCAAGGGCAATTCGGGGACGAAGACGGATTTTAGGTTCAAAAGTCAGGATAACGCTCCGTCATGGGGTAAACACATCACTGCCATCTTCTGCTATGGAATGCCGAACCTGTCGCCGTGCAGATAAAACCCCTGCGTCTTTAAGGTAGAGCACGAGGTCGTCGTTCGAATACTCTCTTGGAACATCATATATCTTGCCCATATTTCTGGCGTACGATTGGGGTATTGATGGTATCACCGGAATCCAGTGATGGCCACTAACTACTTCTACAGTAGTTTAACTATAACTACTAACTACTTTGCGATTGAGTAGTTTAACTAGTAGTTCAACTACTTTTCAGGGGAGTAGTTAAAACTACTTCTTTAACTACTGCAATGTAGTTTAACTACATCTATAACTACTTAACGTTGTCCATCAACACCAATCCCTTGTAGTGTTCTTGGACACCTAAATATGAATCACAAGGAATGATAAACTTTGGCTCAAGCCATTGCTACGATCGTCAAACACAAAGCTTGCGGCGAAATTCTTTTTGTGCCTACGCGATAAACTAAATTGCAGAATTATTTCACAGCAAATGAGGCTTCACTAGACAAGCATTATTTATTTATTTATTCACATACCCCAAAGGCCATACCCTGGGGGACACCAGTTGATACGTGACAAAAGGACGAGGAATTGTTGTTCACGAAAGTGGACTGAAGGCGGTCAGTTAAGAACATATTAATCCAGGAGAGAACATGTGCATCAAGACCTAGTTGTGAGAGTTTAACCATTAATCTAGCGTGCGGTACAGAATCAAAGGCTTTAGCAAAGTCCAGGAACACGGCATCTGTTTGAGTAGAAGTGTCCATATTTGGGTGGAGGTCGTGGATAAAACCAGCTATATAGTTGTGAGAAACTTTTACGGAAGCCATGCTGGCAGGGGTAAAAGTAAGCATTTGACTCTAGGAAGTTGATTACATGCGAATATATAATGTGTTCCATGATTTTGCAGGGGACGCGGGTAATGAAGATTGGTCTATAGTTCAACGGTGAATGAGTGACACTACTTTTATGCACTGGTATTATCATTCCCTGACGCCAGTCTTCTGGCAGAACTGAACTATTAAGTAGGAAGGGAGTTGCCTCAGGAGAGAAGCCGCCGATATTTCGAACAGAGACTGTTCTTTTTCTGGGCACCGTCCTCATCATTGGCATGGTATATAAAGGGTTAGGTGTGACGTGTTCAAAGGTTCATGCGAATTGTCCCTTTAAATCATGCCAATGATGAGGACAGTGCCCAGAAGAAGAACAGTCCCTGTTCGAAATATCGGCGGCTTCTGTCCTGAGGCAACTCCCTTCCTACATCTCTACCGGTTCGCTGGATTTCTACCCATCTATGAACTATTAAGTGATTGTTGGAATATTGCAGCAAGAAATCTGCTCGAGTGAGCCTTTGTGTTTTTAAGAATTTTGCTGTTTATTCCATCGAAACGAGCAGAGGAGGAAACCTTGATGGAAGAGATAATCTTTTCAATGCCAGAAGGAGATATCGCTATCGGTGACATGCTATTGAAGATGGATGTGGGAGGCGCGGCAGGGGGAGTTGTGTCTTCGTTGGTGAACACGCTTGCAAATGCGTTATTGAAGATAAGAGAACATTGGTTATCTCTAACAAAATTTCCATCACGATCTTTCAGTTGGATGTTTACCGATGGAGATTTTGGGTTTATAACTTTGTAGAATGCTTTGGGGTTGTGCTTCAAGAGGTTAACGAGGCCCTCGCTATAGAACCTGCGTTTTGAAGAAGTCACCAATGAGATGTATTTCCGGGCGCACTCTTGATATTAGCAGTGATGATGCAGACTTACAGCGCTTAGCAAGCCTGTACAGACGTTTCTTTTTACGGGCGAGCAGTTTGATTTCATGATTGTACCATGGGGCACGACAATGTGTCTTGATGATAATGGAGGGTATATAGGCTTCAATAAGTGCATTAATCTTGGATTTGTATAAATACCAGTTTTCCTCACCTGTCCGTACTTCAAAATTAGCGAGAAAGTTAGCCAAGTAATTGGATAATTCATAATTTATTTGGTCGTAGTTACCCTTATCGATCTTATGCGTTTGCACGAGGAACGACGGGGCACGCTGGGGACAGGTATTGTAAAGTGTAGTACTTTGTGATCACTCAAGGCACATGGAGAAAATACAGAACCTACTATATCTGGGTCGTTAGTGAGGATTAGGTCTAGGATGTTTGATGAGGTGGGAGTTACACGGGTGGGTTCATGAACCCCCTGATGAAGGTCAAACACATGACACAAATCAATGAAAGAACGTTCTTCACTGCCAGAGGGTGAGGTGGATCTCCAATTAATTGAGGGGTAGTTGAAATCACCAAGAAGAATAACCTTTGAATTTGGGAATTTGTGAAATATATGATGTAGTGATTTGTGTAATTCTGGGATGAATGCATTGCTTGAGGGAGGTCGATAGCATGCACTAACTACTAATCTACACGTGACGCAGTCAATCAATACCCACGTTACTTCGATAGGAAGTGTACAATGAACAGCATATGATTTAAAACAGTTTTTAACGGCGAGTCAAACACCACCTTCTCGTCTATTTACGCGATCACAGCGATAGAAGGTAAAGCCAGGACACTCTGGTAACAGCTCACTGTCTCTTATATCTGGCGATAACCAAGTTTCAGTAAGTGCAACAGGGTCACATTCACAGGATTGCAACAAACTACACAAATCCTTACGCTTTGGAATCAAACTGCGGACGTTACAAAAAAACAACAGATAAAGCATGTGCGGTAGTACAGTGGTGGGAAACAGAACAGATCAGCTATGGTGTACGTTCAACAACATGTTTTAAACATTATTTTAAAGCAACCTGTTTTAAAGCATTAAAAGTGAAGATTTAGTACACATGCACGACACAATTGCTCTGCACCTCCGTTCTCATCAAACAAGTAGCTCAAGGTAAAAGTCGGAAGCACAATCGTGCCGTAAAGGTTACGGCAAAATCGGAAGTAGTTGGCGCCTTCAGTAACCTAACTACTGTAGTTAACTACTTAAAATAGTAGTTTAACTAGTAGTTGCCACTACATTTCTGCAAGTAGTTGATAACTACTTTTTAACTACAATCAGGTAGTTTAACTAGTAGTTGAACTACATGTAGTTAACTACTGGCCATCACTGCCGGAATCCCAGCTAAGCACTTAGCAGACAAAAGGTTGCGGGCGGCTGCTTCGGACCGTACGGAGACGAAGAGAGAACCATCTCGGTGGAAACGGTGTTGCATAACCTGTTGTTGGGTTAGCAGGCGTATCTGACTAGCGACCGCATTATGATTCACCTTCCAGAAGGAGGAGTCAGTAGTTGCTGGTCGAAACAGTATGGGAATACCGCCGGCTCGGTTCTTCTTGTAGGTGACAGTGGTGAACGGGTCATGAAGTGAAGTGGCAAGGTTGCCATCGTTCATCGCATATGTCTGCTGAGGAGCTGGCGGTGCCGAAGTGTCCATGGTGTTATCGGGAACATTCACGATCTGTGGGTTGTTGGGGTCACCAGAGGAAGGGCTCCCTACCCGTTGGCGTTTGGCAGGGCTGACGGGGACCTGTTGACCTGTGGTAGGTGTCATAGAGACGTTGGACCTCCCGTCCAGATTACGGCGGGAGGTCCGTGGTTAGATTTCTTTTTTGAACGGCTCTGAAAAGGCCTAAAGGCTAAAGGTTGTTCCTCTTCACAACGACGGTTATCGTCGTTGCTGCTTATCGTCCGCACGTACAAAATAAGACGAAATGCCTATAATTTAAAAATAATAACAGATGTCGAAAGCATAAACGTGAACAGTTTCTCAGGCAGCCACTGTTGCGCAAAAAACCGCATACACCCTTGTTTAGTCTGCACGTGCGAAATAAGAAGAATCCCCTATAATTTGAAAATAATGTCATATGTCGAAAGCATAAACCTGCACAGTTTATCAGGAAGCCACTGTTGCGCGAATACCGTATACACCCGTGTTTAGTCCGCACGTACAAAATAAGAAGAATCACCTATAATTTGAAAATAATGTCATATGTCGAAAGCATAAACATGCACAGTTCATCAGGCACCCACTGTTGCCCGAAATACCGCATACACGCGTGTTTAGTCCACACGTACAAACTAAGACGAAGCACCTATAATTCGAAAATGATGCCATATGTCGAAAGCATAAACGTGCACAGTTCATCAGGCAGCCACTGTGGCGCGAAATACCGCATACACGCGTGTTTAGTCCGCACGTACAAAATGAGACGAATCACCTATAATTTGAAAATAATGCTATATGTCGAAAGCATAAACGTGCACAGTTTATCAGGCAGCCACTGTTGCACGAAATACCGCATACACGCGTGTTTCGTCCGCACGTACAAAATAAGACGAATCGCCTATAATTTGAAAATAAGGCCAGATGTCGAAAGCATAAACGTGCACAGTTCATCAGGCAGGCACTGTTGCGCGAACTACCGCATACACCCGTGTTTAGTCCGCACATACAAAATAAGAAGAATCACCTATAATTTGAAAATAAGGCCATATGTCGAAAGCGTTACCATACACAGTTCCTCAGGCAGCCACTGTTGCCCGAAATACCGCAGACAAGCGTGTTTAGTCCGCGCGTACAAAATAAGACGAATCGCCTATAATTTGAAAATAATGCCAATGTCGAAAGCATAAACGTGCACATTTCATCAGGCAGCCACTGTTGCGCGAGGTTCCGCATGCACCCGTGTTTAGTCCGCACGTACAAAATAAGAAGAATCGCCTATAATTTGAAAATAACGCCATATGTCGAAAGCATAAACGTGCACAGTTCATCAGGCAGCCACTGTTGCCCGAAATACCGCACACACGCGTGTTTAGTCCACACGTACAAAATAAGACGAATCGCCGATCATTTGAAAATAATGCCATATCTCGAAAGCATAAACGTGGACAGTTTATCAGGCAGCCACTGTCGCGCAAAATACCGCGTACACCCGTGTTTAGTCCGCACATACAAAATAAGACGAATCACCTAGAATTTGAAAATAATGCCATATGTCGAAAGCATTACCGTGCACAGTTCCTCAGGCTGCCACTGTTGCCCGAAATAGCGCGGACAACCGTGTTTAGTCCGCACTTACAAAATAAGACGAATCGCTATAGTTTGAAAATAATGCCAAAGTCGAAAGCATAAACGTGCACAGTTCACCAGGCAGCCACTGTTGCGCGAGACACCGCACACAGCCGTGTTTAGTCCGCACGTACAAAATTAGAAGAATTACCTATAATTTGAAAATAATGCCACATGTCGAAAGCATCAACGTGAACAGTTTACCAGGCAGCCACTGTTGCGCGAAATACCGCATACACGCGTGTTTAGTCCGCACGTACAAACTAAGGCGAAGCACCTATAATTTGAAAAAAATGCCACATGTCGAAAGCGTAAACGTGCACAGTTCATCAGGCAGCCACTGTTGCCCGAAATACTGCATACACCCGTGCTTAGTCCGCACATACAAAATAAGAAGAATCACCTATAATTTGAAAATAAGGCCAGATATCGAAAGCATAGACGTGCAAAGTTCACCAGGCGGCCACTGTGGCGCGAAATACAGCATACACGCGGGTTTAGTCCGCACCTACAAAATAAGAACAATCATCTATAATTTGAAAATAATGGCACATGTCGAAAGCATAAACGTGCACAGTTCATCGGCACCCTCTGTTGCGCGCACTACCGCATACATCCGTGTTTAGTCCGCACATACAAAATAGGATGAATCACCTATAATTTGAAAATAATGTCATATGGCGAAAGCATAAACGTGCACAGTTCATCTGGCAGCCTCAGTTGTCCGAAATACCGCACACACGCGTGTTTAGTCCGCACGTATAAAATAAGACGAATCAACTATAATTTGAAAATAATGCCACATGTGGAAAGCATAAACGTGCACAGTTTATCAGGCAGTCACTGTTCCGCGAAACACCCGCTTACACCCCTGTTTAGTCCGCGCGTACAAAATAAGAAGAATCGCCTTTAATTTGAAAATAATGCTTTATGTCGAAAGCATAAACGTGCACAGTTCACCAGGCAGCCACTCTTGCTCGAAATACCGCATACATGTGTGTTTAGTCCGCAAGTACAAAATAAGACGAATCGCCTATAATTTGAAAATAATGCCATATGTCGAAAGCATAAACGTGCACTGCTTATCAGGCAGCCACTCTTGCCCGAAATACCGCATACATGCTTGTTTAGTCCGCAAGTACAAAATCAGACGAATCGCCTATAATTTGAATATAATGCCATTAGTCGAAAGCATAAACGTGCCCACTTTATCAGCTGCCACTATGGCGCAAATACTGTATACACCCGTGTTTAGTCCGCACGTACAAAATAAGACGAATCACCTATAATTTGAAAATAAGGTAAGATGTCGAAAGCATAAACGTGCCCACTTTATCAGGCAGCCACTATGGCGCAAATACTGTATACACCCGTGTTTAGTCCGCACGTACAAAATAAGACGAATCACCTATAATTTGAAAATAAGGTAAGATGTCGAAAGCATAAACGTGCACAGTTCATCAGGCAGCCACTCTTGCCCGAAATACCGCATGCATGCGTGTTTAGTCCGCAAGTACAAAATAAGACGAATCGCCTATAATTTGAAAATAATGCCATATGTCGAAAGCATAAACGTGCACTGTTTATCAGGAAGCCACTGTTGCCCGAAATACCGCATACATGCATGTTTAGTCCGCAAGTACAAAATAAGACGAATCGCCTATAATTTGAAAATAATGCCATATGTCGAAAGCATAAACGTGCCCACTTGATCAGGCACCCACTGTTGCGCAAATACTGTATACACCCGTGTTTAGTCGGCACGTACAAAATAACAAGAATAACTATATTTGAAAATAAGGCCATATGTCAAAAGCAGAAACGTGCACAGCTCATCAAGCAGCCACTGTTGCGCGAGATTCCGCATACACGCGCGTTTAGTCCGCACGTACAAAATAAGAATGACTATACTATGAAAATAATGCCATATGTCAAAAACATAAACCTGCACTATCCTCAGGCAGCCACTGTTGCAAGAAATACCGCATACACGCGTGTTTAGTCCGCACGTAAAAAAGAAAAAGACGAATCGCCCATAATTTGAAAATAATGACAGATGTCAAAAGCATAAACGAGCACAGTTCATCAGACAGCCACTGTCGCGCGAAATACCGCATATACCCATGCTTAGTCCGCATGTACAAAATAAGAAGAATCACCTATAATTTCAAAATAAGGCCATATGTCAAAAGCACAAACGTGCACAGTTCACCAGGCGGCCACTGTTGCGCGAAATACGACATACACGCGTGCTTAGTCCGCACCTACAAAATAAGAACAATCACCTATATTTTGAAAATAATGGCACAAGTCGAAAGCATAAACGTGCACAGTTCATCGGCAGCCTCTGTTGCCCGAAACACCGCATACACGCGTGTTTAGTCCGCACGTACAAAATAAGACGAATCGCCTATAATTTGAAAATAATGCCAATGTCGAAAGGATAAACGTGCACAGTTCATCAGGCAGCCACTGTTGCGCGAGATACCGCACGCAGCCGTGTTTAGACCGCACGTACAAAATTAGAAGAATTACCTATAAATAATGCCACATGTCGAAAGCATCAACGTGAACAGTTTACCAGAGAGCCACTGTTGCGCGAAATACCGCATACACCCTATCTTAGTCCGAACGTACAAAATAAGAAGAATCACCTATAATTTGAAAATAAGGCCATATGTCAAAAGCATAAACCTGCACAATTCCTCAGGCAGCCACTGTTGCCCGAAATATCGCATACACGCGTGTTTAGTCCGCGCGTACAAACTAAGACGAAGCACCTATAATTTGAAAATAATGTCCTATGTCGAAAGCATAAACGTGCACAGTTCATCAGGCAGCCTCTGTTGCCCGAAATACCGCAGACAAGCGTGTTTACTCCGCACTTACAAAATAAGACGAAACGCATACACCCGTGCTTAGTCCGCACGTACACAATGAGAAGAATCACCTATAATTTGAAAATAAGGCCAGATGTCGAACGTATTACCGTGCACAGATCCTCAGGCAGACACTGTTGCCCGAAATACTGCATACACCCGTGCTTAGTCCGCACATACAAAATAAGAAGAATCACCTATAATTTGAAAATAAGGACAGATGTCGAAAGCATAGACGTGCACAGTTCACCAGGCAGCCACTGTTGCGAGAAATACCGCATACACTCGTGTTTCGTCCGCACGTACAAAATAAGACGAATCGCCTATAATTTGAAAATAAGGCCAGATGTCGAAAGCATAAACGTGCACAGTTCATCAGGCAGGCACTGTTGCGCGAACTACCGCATACACCCGTGTTTAGTCCGCACATACAAAATAAGAAGAATCACCTATAATTTGAAAATAAGGCCATATGTCGAAAGCATGAACCAGCACAGTTCATCATGCAGCCACTGTGGCGCGAAATACCGCATACACCCGTGTTTAGTCCGCACATACAAAATAAGACGAATCACGTATAATTTGAAAATAATGCCATATGTCGAAAGCGTTACCATACACAGTTCCTCAGGCAGCCACTGTTGCCCGAAATACCGCAGACAAGCGTGTTTAGTCCGCGCGTACAAAATAAGACGAATCGCCTATAATTTGAAAATAATGCCAATGTCCAAAGCATAAACGTGCACAGTTCATCAGGCAGCCACTGTTGCGCGAGGTTCCGCATGCACCCGTGTTTAGTCCGCACGTACAAAATAAGAAGAATCGCCTATAATTTGAAAACAATGCCATATGTCGAAAGCATAAACGTGCACAGTTCATCAGGCAGCCACTGTTGCCCGAAATACCGCACACACGCGTGTTTAGTCCACACGTACAAAATAAGACGAATCGCCGATAATTTGAAAATAATGCCATATCTCGAAAGCATAAACGTGAACAGTTTATCAGGCAGCCTCTGTTGCCCGAAATACCGCATACATGTGTGTTTAGTCCGCACGTACAAAATAAGAAGAATCGCCTATAATTTGAAAATAAGGCCATATGTCGTAAGCATAAACGTGCACAGTTCATCAGGCAGCCACTGTTGCCCTAAATACCGCATACACGCGTGTGTAGTCCGCACGTACAAAATAGGACGAATCACCTATAATTTGAAAATAAGGCCATATGTCGTAAGCATAAACGTGCACAGTTCATCAGGCAGCCACTGTTGCCCGAAATACCGCATACACACGTGTTTAGTCCGCAAGTACAAGCTAAGACGAAGCACCTATAATTTGAAAATAATGTCTTGTATCGAAAACAGAACCATGCACAGTTCCTCCGGCAACCACTGTTGCCCGAAATACCGTATACACGTGTGTTTAGTCCGCACGTACAAAATAAGAAGAATAACCTATAATTTGAAAATAATGTCATCTGTCAAAAGCATAAACGTGCACAGTTCATCAGGCTGCCACTGTTGCACCAAATACCGCATACACCCGTGTTTAGTCCGCACGTACAAAATAAAAAGAATCACCTATAATATGAAAACAATGTCATCTGTCGAAAGCATAAACGTGCACAGTTCAAATGGCAGCCACTGTTGCGCGAAATACCGCATACACCCGTTTTTAGTCCGAACGTACAAAATAAGAAGAATCACCTATAATTTGAAAATAAGGCCATATGTCGAAAGCATAAACGTGCCCAGTTTATCATGCAGCCACTGTGGCGCAAATACCGTATACACCCGTGTTTAGTCCGCACGTACAAAATAACAAGAACCACATATAATTTGAAAATAAGGACATATGTCGAAAGCATAAACATGCAGAGTTCATCAGGCAGGCACTGTTGCGCGAAATACCGCGAACACCAGTGATTAGTCCGCACGTACAAAATAAGAAGAATCACCTATAATTTGAAAATAAGGCCATATGTCGAAAGCATAAACATGCACGGTTCATAAGGCAGCCACTGTTGCCCGAAATACCGCATACACGCGTGTTTAGTTCGCGCGTATAAAATAAGAAGAATCACCTATAATTTGAAAATAAGGCCATATGTCGAAAGCATAAACATGCACAGTTCATCAGGCAGACACTGTTGCGCGAAATATCGCATACACCCGTGTTTAGTTCGCACGTACGAAATAAGAACCACCACCTATATTTCGAAAATAAGGCCATACGACGAAAGCATAAGCCTGCACGGTCCATCATGCAGCCACTGTGGCGCGAAATACCGCATACACCCGTGTTTAGTCCGCAGGTACAAAATAAGACGAATCACCTATAATTTGAAAATATTGCCATATGCCGAAAGCATAAACGTGCACAGTTTATCAGGCAGCCACTGTTGCCCGAAATACTGCATACATGCATGTGTAGCCCGCAAGTACAAAATAATACGAATCGCCTATAATTTGAAAATAGCGCCATATGTCGAAATCATAACCGTGCAAATTTCCTCCGCCAGCCACTGTTGCCCGAAATTCCGCATACACGCGTGTTTCGTCTGCACGTACAAAATCAGACGAATCACCTATAATTTGAAAATAATGCCATATGTCAAAAGCATAAACGGGCACAGTTAATCAGGCAGCCACTGTTGCCCGAAATACCGCATACATGCGTGTTTAGTGCGCACGTACAAAATAAGAAGAATCAACTATAATTTGAAAATAAGGCCATATGTCGAAAGCATAAAATGCATAGTTCTTAAGCCAGCCATTGTTGCGCGAAATACCGCATACACGCGTGTTTCGTCCGCACTTACAAAATAAGAATCACCTATAATTTGAAAATAATGTCATTTGTCCAAAGCAGAACCATGCACAGTTCCTCCGGCAGCCACTGTTGCACGAAATACCGCATACACGCGTGTTTAGTCCGCACGTACAAAATAAGAAGACTCACCTATAATTTGAAAATAATGTCATATGTCCGAAGCACAAACGTGCACAGTTCATCAGGCAGCCACTGTTGCGAAAAATACTGCGTACACCCGTGTTTAGTCTGCACGTACAAAATAATAAGAATCACCTATAATTTGAAAATAATGTCATATGTCGAAAGCATCAACGTGCACAGTTTATCAGGCAGCCACTGTCGCGCAAACTACCGCATACACCCGTGTTTAGTCCGCACGTACAAAATAAGAAGAACCACCTATAATTTGAAAATAAGGCCATATGTCGAACGCATAAACGTGCACAGTTTATCAGGCAGCCACTGTTGCCCGAAATACCGCATACACGCGTGTTTAGTCCGCACGTACAAAATAAGAAGAATGACTATAATATGAAAATAATGCCATATTTCGAAAACATAAATGTGCACAATTCCTCAGGCAGCCTCAGTTGCCCGAAATACCGCCCACACACGTGTTTAGTCCGCACGAACAAAATAAGATGAATCGCCTTTAATTTGAAAATAATTTCATATGTTGAAAGCATAAACGTGCACAGTTCTTCAGGCAGCCTCTGTTGCCCGAAATACAGCATACACGCGTGTTTAGTCCGCACGTACGAAATAAAAAGAATCACCCATAATTTGAAAATAATGCCATATGTCGAAAGCATAAACGTGCACAGTTCATCAGGCAGCCTGAGTTGCCCGAAATACCGCATACACGCGTGTTTATTCCACACGTACAAACTAAGACGAAGCATCTATAATTTGAAAATAATGTCATATGTCGAAAGCATAAGCGTACACAGTTCATCAGGCAGCCTCAGGTGCCTGAAATACCGCACGCACGCGTGTTTAGTCCGCACGTACAGAATAAGAAGAATCTCCTATAATTTGAAAATAATGCCACATGTGGAAAGCATAAACGTGCGCAGTTCATCAGGCAGCCACTGTTGCGCGAACTACCGCGTACACCCGTGTTTAGTCCGCACGTACAAAATAAGAAGAATCATCTATAATTTGAAAATAATGCCATATGTCGAAAGCATCAACGTGCACAGTTCATCAGGCAGCCTCTGTTGCCCGAAATACCGCATACACGCGTGTTTAGTCCACACGTACAAAATAAGACGAATCACCTGTAGTTCGAAAATAATGCCATATGTCCAAAGCATCAACGTGCGCAGTTCATCAGGCAGCCTCTGTTGCCCGAAATACCGCATACACGCGTGTTTAGTCCACACGTACAAAATAAGACGAATCACCTGTAGTTCGAAAATATGCCATACGTCGAAAGCATAAACGTGCACAGTTCATCAGGCAGGCACTGTTGCCCGAAATACCGCATATACGCGATTTAGTCCGCACGTACAAAATATGAATTATCACCTATAATTTGAAAATAATGCCATATGTCGAAAGCATAAACGTGCACTGTTCATCAGGCAGCCTCAGCTGCCCGAAATACCGCATACACGCGTGTTTATTCCGCACGTACAAACTAAGACGAAGCACCTATAATTTGAAAATAATGTCATATGTCGAAAGCATAAACGTGCACAGTTCATCAGACAGCCCCTGTTGCCCGAAATACCGCATATACCCATGTTTAGTCCGCACATACAAAATAAGAATCACCTACAATTTGAAAATTATGCCATGTGTCGAAAGCATAAACGTGCACAGTTCATGAGGCAGCCTCAGTTACTCGAAATACCGCAAACACATGTGTTTATTCCGCACGTACAAACTAAGACAAAGCACCTATAATTTGAAAATAATGTCATATGGCGAAAGCCTAAACGTGCACAGTTCATCTGGCAGCCTCAGTTGTCCGAAATACCGCACACACGCGTGTTTAGTCCGCACGTATAAAATAAGACGAATCAACTATAATTTGAAAATAATGCCACATGTGGAAAGCATAAACGTGCACAGTTTATCAGGCAGCCACTGTTCCGCGAAACACCCGCTTACACCCCTGTTTAGTCCGCGCGTACAAAATAAGAAGAATCGCCTTTAATTGGAAAATAATGCTTTATGTCGAAAGCATAAACGTGCACAGTTCATCAGGCAGCCACTGTTGCCCGAAATACCGCATACACCCATGTTTAGTCCGCACGTACAAAATAAGAATCGCCTATAATTTGAAAATAATGTCATATGTCGAATGCATAAACATGCACAGTTCATCAGGCAGCCACTGTTGCCCGAAATACCGCATACACGCATGTTTAGTCCGTACGTACAAAATAAGAAGAATCATCTATAATTTGAAAACATGGCCATATCTCGTAAGCATAAACATGCACAGTTCATCAGGTACCCACTGTTGCCCGAAATACCGCATATACGCGTGTTTAATCCACACGTACAAAATAAGAAGAATCACTATAATATGAAAATAATGCCATATGTCGAAAGCATAAACGTGCACAGTTCATTAGGCAGCCTCAGTTACCCGAAATACCGCATACACGCGTGTTTATTCCGCACGCACAAACTAAGACAAAGCACCTATAATTTGAAAATAATGCCATATGGCGAAAGCATCAACGTGCGCAGTTCATCAGGCAGCCACTGTTGCGCGAAACACCCGCATACACCCGTGTTTGGTCCGCACGTACAAAATAAGAAGAATCACCTATAATTTGAAAATAATGTCATATGTTGAAAGCATAAACGTGCACAGTTCACCAGGCAGCCTCTGTTGCCCGAAATACCGCATACACCCGTGTTTAGTCCGCACGTACAAAATAAAAAGAACAACCTATAATTTGAAAATAATGCCATATGTCGAAAGCATAAACGTGCACAGTTTCTCAGGGAGCCACTGTGGCGCAAAATACCGCATACACCCGTGTTTAGTCTGCATGTACAAAATAAGAAGAATCACCTATAATTTGAAAACAATGGCACATGTCGAAAGCATAAAAGTGCACAGTTCATCAGGCAGCCACTGTTGCCCGAAATACCGTATACACCCATGTTTAGTCCGCACGTACAAAATAAGAAGAATCACCTATAATTTGAAAATAATGTCATATGTCGAAAGCATAAACATGCACAGTTCATCAGGCACCCACTGTTGCCCGAAATACCGCATACACGCGTGTTTAGTCCGCACGTACAAACTAAGACGAAGCACCTAAAATTTGAAATTAATGTCATATGTCGAGAGCATAAACGTGCACAGTTCATCAGGCAGCCTTTGTTGCCCGAAATACCGCATACACGCGTGTTTATTCCGCACGTAGAAAATATTTAGAATCACCTATAATTTGAAAATAATGGCACATGTCGAAAGCATAAACATGGACGGTTCATCAGGCAGCCACCTTTGCGCGAAACACCCGCATAAACCCATGTTTAGTCCGCACGTACAAAATAAGAAGAATCGTCTATCATTTGAAAATATGGCCATATCTCGTAAGCATAAACATGCACAGTTCATCAGGCACCCACTGTTGCCCGAAATACCGCATACACGCGTGTTTATTCCGCACGTACAAACTAAGACAAAGCACCTATAATTTGAAAATAGTGTCATATGGCGAAAGCATAAACGTGCACAGTTCATCAGGCAGCCACTGTTGCGCGAAACACCCGCATACGCCCCTGTTTAGTCCGCGCGTACAAAATAAGAAGAATCACCTATAATTTGAAAATAAGAGCATATGTCAAAAGCATAAACGTGCACAGTTGATCAGGTAGCCACTGTTGCGCGAAATACCGCACACACCCGTGTTTAGTCCGCACGTACAAAATGAGAAGAATCACCTATAATTTGAAAATAATGCCATATGTCGAAAGCATAAACGTGCACAGTTTCTCAGGCAGCCACTGTCGCGCAAAATACCGCATACAACCGTGTTTAGTCCGCACGTACAAAATAAAAAGAATCACCTATAATTTGAAAATAATGCCATATGACGAAAGCATAAACGTGCACAGTTCATCAGGCAGCCTCAGTTGCCCGAAATCGCGCATACACGCGCGTTTATTCCGTACGTACAAACTAAGACAAAGCACCTATAATTTAAAAATAATATCATATGTCGAAAGCATAAACGTGCACAGTTCATCAGGCAGCCTCTGTTGCCCGAAATACCGCATACACGCGTGTTTAGTATGCACGTACAAAATAAAAAGAATCACCTATAATTTGAAAATAATGCCATATGTCGAAAGCATAAACGTGCACAGTTCATCAGGCAGCCACTCTTGTCGGAAATACCGCATACACCCATGTTTAGTCCGCACGTACAAAATAAGAAGGATCACCTATAATTTGAAAATTATGTCATATTCGAAAGCATAAACGTGCACAGTTCATCAGGCAGCCACTGTTGCGCGAAATAGCGCACACGCCCGTGTTTAGTCCACACGTACAAAATAAGACGAATCACCTACAATTTGAAAATAATACCACATGTGGAAAGCATAAACGCGCACAGTTCATCAGGCAGCCACTGTTGTCGGAAATACCGCATACACCCATGTTTAGTCTGCACGTACAAAATAAGAAGGATCACCTATAATTTGAAAATAATGTCATATGTCGAAAGCATAAATGTGCACAGTTCATCAGGCAGCCACCGTTGCGGGAAACACCCGCATACAGCCGTGTTTAATCCGCACGTACAAAATAAGAAGAATCGTCTATGATTCGAAAATATGGCCATATCTCGTAAGCATAAACATGCACAGTTCATCAGGCAGCCACTGTTGCGCCAGATTCCGCATACACCCGTGTTTAGTCCGCACGTACAAAATAAGAAGAATCACCTGTATTTTGAAAATAATGCCGTATGTCGAAAGCATAAACGTGCACAGTTCATCAGTCCGCCACTATTGCCCGAAATACCGCAGACAAGCGTGTTTAGTCCGCACTTACAAAATAAGTCGAATCGCCTAGAATTTGAAAATAATGCCAATGTCGAAAGCATAAACGTGCACAGTTCATCAGGCAGCCACTGTTGCGCGAGATACCGCACACAGCCGTCTTTAGTCCGCACGTACAAATTAAGAAGAATTACCTATAATTTGAAAATAATGCCACATGTCGAAAGCATAAACGTGCACAGTTCATCAGGCAGCCTCTGTTGCCCGAAATACCGCATACACGCGTGTTTAGTTCGCACGTACAAAATAAGACGGATCGCCTATAATTTGAAAATAATGCAAATGTCGAAAGTATAAACGTGCGCAGTTCATCAGGCACCCACTGTTGCGCGAAATACCGCATACACCCGTGTTTAGTCCGCACGTACAAAATGAGAAGAATCACCTATAATTTGAAAATAAGGCCATATGTCAAAAGCATAAACGTGCACAGTTCATCAGGCAGCCACTGTTGCCCGAAATGCCGCATACACGCGTGTTTAGTCCGCACATACAAAATAAAAAGAATCACCTATAATTTGAAAATAATGCCAGTGTCGAAAGCATAAACGTGCACAGTTCATCTGGCAGCCTCAGTTGCCCGAAATACCGCACACACGCGTGTTTATTCCGCACGTATAAAATAAGACGGATCACCTATAATTTGAAAATAATGCCACATGTGGAAAGCATAAACGTGCCCACTTTATCAGGCAGCCACTGTTGCGCAAATACTGTATACATCCGTGTTTAGTCCGCACGTACAAAATGAGACGAATCACCTATAATTTGAAAATAATGACATATGTGAAGAGCATAACCGTGCTCATTTCCTCCGGCAGCCACTGTTGCCCGAAATGTCGCATACACGCGTGTTTCATCCGCACGTACAAAATAAGAGGAATCACCTATAATTCGAAAATGATGCCATATGTCGAAAGCATAAACGTGCACAGTTCATCAGGCAGGCACTGTTGCGCGAACTACCGCATACACCCGTGTTTAGTCCGCACGTACAAAATGAGACGAATCACCTATAATTTGAAAATAATGCCATATGTCGAAAGCATAAACGTGCACAGTTTATCAGGCAGACACTGTTGTCCGAAATACCGCATACATGCGTGTTTAGTCCGCAAGTACAAAATCAGACGAATCACGTATAATTTGAAAATAATGCCATATGTCGAAAGCGTTGCCGTACACAGTTCCTCAGGCAGCCACTGTTGCCCGAAATACCGCAGACAAGCGTGTTTCGTCCGCTCGCACAAAATAAGACGAATCGCCTATAATTTGAAAATAATGCCAATGTGGAAAGCATAAACGTGCACAGTTCATCAGGCAGCCACTCTTGCGCGAGGTTCCGCATGCACCCGTGTTTCGTCCGCACGTACAAAATAAGAAGAATCCCCTATAATTTGAAAATAATGCCATATGTCGAAAGCATAAACGTGCATATTTCATCAGGCAGCCACTGTTGCCCGGAATACCGCACACACGCGTGTTTAGTCCGCACGTACAAAATAAGACGAATCGCCTATAATTTGAAAATAATGCCATATCTCGAAAGCATAAACGTGAACAGTTTATCAGGCAGCCACTGTTGCGCGAAATACCGCATACACACTTGTTTAGTCTGCACGTACAAAATAAGAGAATCCCCTATAATTTGAAAATAAGGCCATATGTCAAAAGCATAAACCTGCACAATTCCTCAGGGAGCCACTGTTGCCCGAAATATCGCATGCATGCGTGTTTAGTCCGCACGTACAAACTAAGACGAAGCACCTATAATTTGAAAATAATGTCATATGTCGAAAGCATAAACGTGCACAGTTCATCAGGCAGCCTCTGTTGCACGAAATACCGCATACACGCGTGTTTAGTCCGCACGTACAAAATAAAACGAATCACCTATAATTTGAAAATAACGCCACATGTCGAAAGCATAAACGTGCACAGTTCATCAGGCAGCTTCTGTTGCCCGAAATACCGCATACACGCGTGTTTAGTCCGCACGTACAAAATAAGACGAATCGCCTATAATTTGAAAATAATGCCATATCTCGAAAGCATAAACGTGAACAGTTTATCAGGCAGCCACTGTTGCGCGAAATACCGCATATACCCGTGCTTAGTCCGCACGTACAAAATAAGAAGAATCGCCTATAATTTGAAAATAATGACAGATGTCGAAAGCATAAACGTGCACAGTTTATCAGGCAGCCACTGTTTCCCGAAATACTGCATACACCCGTGCTTAGTCCGGAGATACAAAATAAGAAGAATGACCTATAATTTGAAAATAAGGCCATATGTCAAAAGCATAAACGTGCACAGTTCATCAGGCAGCCACTGTTTCCCGAAATACTGCATACACCCGTGCTTAGTCCGGAGATACAAAATAAGAAGAATCACCTATAATTTGGAAATAAGGCCAGATGTAGAAAGCATAGACGTGCACAGTTCATCGGCAGCCTCTGTTCCCCGAAATACCGCATACACGCGTGTTTAGTCCGCACGTACAAAATAAGACGAATCGCCTATAATTTGAAAATAAGGCCAGATGTCGAAAGCATAAACGTGCACAGTTCATCAGGCAGCCACTGTTGCGCGCACTACCGCATACACCCGTGTTTAGTCCGCACATACAAAATAGGATGAATCACGTATAATTTGAAAATAAGGCCACATGTCGAAAGCATAAACGTGCACGGTTCATCAGGCAGCCACTCTTGCCCGAAATACCGCATACATGTGTGTTTAGTCCGCAAGTACAAAATAAGACGAATCGCCTATAATTTGAATATAATGCCATTAGTCGAAAGCATAAACGTGCCCACTTGATCAGGCAGGCACTATTGCGCAAATACTGTATACACCCGTGGTTAGTCCGCACGTACAAAATAAGACGAATCGCCTGTAATTTGAAAATAAGGCCAGATGTCGAAAGCATAAACGTGCACAGTTCATCAGGCAGCCACTCTTGCCCGAAATACTGCATACATGCGTGTTTAGTCCGCAAGTACAAAATTAGACGAATCGCCTATAATTTGAAAATGAGGCCATATGTCGAAAGCATCAATGTGCACAGTTCATCAGGGAGGCACTGTTGCCAGAAATACCGCATACATACATGTATATTCCGCACGTTCAAAATAAGAAGAATCACTCATAATTTGAAAATAATGTCATATGTCGAAAGCACAAACGTGCACAGTTCATCAGGCAGCCACTTTTGCGCGAAATACCGCATACACCCGTGTTTAGTCCGCGCTACAAAATAAGAAGAATCACCTGTAATTTGAAAATAAGACCACATGTCGAAAGCATTACCGTGCAATGTTCCTCAGGCAGCCACTATTGCCCGAAATACCGCAGACAAGCGTGTTTAGTCCGCACGTACAAAATAAGACGAAATGCCTATAATTTAAAAATAATAACAGATGTCGAAAGCATAAACGTGAACAGTTTGTCAGGCAGCCACTGTTGCGCAAAATACCGCATAGACTCTTGTTTAGTCTGCACGTGCGAAATAAGAAGAATCACCTATAATTTGAAAATAATGTCATATGTCGAAAGCATAAACGTGCACAGTTTATCAGGAAGCCACTGTTGCGCGAATACCGCATACACGCGTGTTTAGTCCGCACGTACAAAATGAGACGAATCACCTATAATTCGAAAATGATGCCATATGTCGAAAGCATAAACGTGCACAGTTCATCAGGCAGCCACTGTTGCCCGAAATACCGCATACACGCGTGTTTCGTCCGCACGTACAAAATAAGAGGAATCACCTATAATTCGAAACTGATGCCATATGTCGAAAGCATAAACGTGCACAGTTCATCAGGCAGCCACTGTTGCCCGAAAACCGCATACACGCGTGTTTAGTCCGCACATACAAAATAAGAAGGATCACCTATAATTTGAAAATAAGGCCATATGTCGAAAGCATAAACCAGCACAGTTCATCATGCAGCCACTGTTGTCCGAAATACCGCATACATGCGTGTTTAGTCCGCAAGTACAAAATCAGACGAATCGCCTATAATTTGAAAATAATGACATATGTGAAAAGCATAACCGTGCACATTTCCTCCGGCAGGCACTGTTGCCCGAAATACCGCATACACGCGTGTTTAGTCCGCACATACAAAATAAGACGGATCACGTATAATTTGAAAATAATGCCATATGTCGAAAGCGTTACCGTACAGAGTTCCTCAGGCAGCCACTGTTGCCCGAAATACCGCACACAAGCGTGTTTAGTCCGCGCGTACAAAATAAGATGAATCGCCTTTAATTTGAAAATAATGCCAATGTCGAAAGCATAAACCTGCACAATTCCTCAGGCAGCCACTGTTGCCCGAAATATCGCATACACGCGTGTTTAGTCCGCACGTACAAACTAAGACGAAGCACCTATAATTTGAAAATAATGTCATATGTCGAGAGCATAAACGTGCACAGTTCATCAGGCAGCCTCTGTTGCACGAAATACCGCATACACGCGTGTTTAGTCCGCACGTACAAAATAAAACGAATCACCTATAATTTGAAAATAATGCCACATGTCGAAAGCATAAACGTGCACAGTTCATCAGGCAGCCACTGTTGCATGAAATACTGCATACACACGTGCTTAGTCCGCACATACAAAATAAGATGAATCACCTATCATTTGAAAATAAGGCCAGATGTCGAAAGCATAGACGTGCACAGTTCACCAGGCGGCCACTGTGGCGCGAAATACGGTATACACGCGTGTTTAGTCCGCACCTACAAAATAAGAACAATCATCTATAATTTGAAAATAATGGCACATGTCGAAAGCATAAACGTGCACAGTTCATCGGCAGCCTCTGTTGCCCGAAATACCGCATACTCGCGTGTTTAGTCCGCACGTACAAAATAACACGAATCGCCTATAATTTGAAAATAAGGCCAGATGTCGAAAGCATAAACGTGCACAGTTCATCAGGCAGCCACTGTTGCGCGCACTACCGCATACATCCGTGTTTAGTCCGCACATACAAAATAGGATGAATCACGTATAATTTGAAAATAAGGCCAGATGTCGAAAGCATAAACGTGCACAGTTCATCAGGCAGCCACTCTTGCCCGAAATACCGCATACATGCGTGTTTAGTCCGCAAGTACAAAATAACACGAATCGCCTATAATTTGAAAATAATGCCATATGTCTAAAGCATAAACGTGCACTGTTTATCAGGAAGCCACTTTTGCCCGAAATACCGCATACATGCGTGTTTAGTCCGCAAGTACAAAATAAGACGAAACGCCTATAATTTGAAAAAATTGACATGTGTGAAAAGCATAACCGTGCACATTTCCTCCGGCAGCCACTGTTGCCCGAAATACCGCATACACGTGTGTTTCGTCCGCACGTACAAAATAAGACGAATCACGTATAATTTGAAAATATTGCCATATGTCGAAAGCGTTGCCGTACACAGTTCCTCAGGCAGCCACTGTTGGCCGAAATACCGCAGACAAGCGTGTTTCGTCCGCTCGTACAAAATAAGACGAATCGCCTATAATTTGAAAATAATGCCAATGTCGAAAGCATAAACGTGCACAGTTCATCAGGCAGCCACTCTTGCGCGAGGTTCCGCATGCACCCGTGTTTCGTCCGCACGTACAAAATAAGAAGAATCCCCTATAATTTGAAAATAATGCCATATGTCGAAAGCATAAACGTGCACATTTCATCAGGCAGCCACTGCTGCCCGAAATACCGCACACACGCGTGTTTAGTCCGCACGTACAAAATAAGACGAATCGCCTATAATTTGAAAATAATGCCATATCTCGAAAGCATAAACGTGAACAGTTTATCAGGCAGCCACTGTTGCGCGAAATACCGCATACACACTTGTTTAGTCCGCACGTACAAAATAAGAAGAATCACCTATAATTTGAAAATAAGGCCATATGTCAAAAGCATAAACCTGCACAATTCCTCAGGGAGCCACTGTTGCCCGAAATATCGCATACACGCGTGTTTAGTCCGCACGTAGAAACTAAGACGAAGCACCAATAATTTGAAAATAATGTCATATGTCGAAAGCATAAACGTGCACACTTCATCAGGCAGGCACTGTGGCGCGAAATACCGCATACACCCGTGTTTAGTCCGCACATACAAAATAAGACGGATCACGTATAATTTGAAAATAATGCCATATGTCGAAAGCGTTACCGTACAGAGTTCCTCAGGCAGCCACTCTTGCCCGAAATACCGCAGACAAGCGTGTTTAGTCCGCGCGTACAAAATAAGACGAATCGCCTATAATTTGAAAATAATGCCAATGTCGAAAGCATAAACTTGCACAGTTCATCAGGCAGCCACTGTTGCACGAGGTTCCGCATGCACCCGTGTTTAGTCCGCACGTACAAAATAAGAAGAATCGCCTATAATTTGAAAATAATGCCATATGTCGAAAGCATAAACGTGCACAGTTCATCAGGCAGCCACTGTTGCCCGAAATACCGCACACACGCGTGTTTAGTCCACACGTACAAAATAAGACGAATCGCCTATAATTTGAAAATAATGCCATATCTCGAAAGCATAAACGTGAACAGTTTATCAGGCAGCCACTGTCGCGCAAAATACCGCGTACACCCGTGTTTAGTCCGC
>NC_088201.1:184371044-184401278 GCF_037126465.1 Ornithodoros turicata
AAAATGACAGATGTCGAAAGCATAAACGTGCACAGTTCATCAGGCACCCACTGTCGCGCAAAATACCGCGGACACCTGTGTTTAGTCCGCACATACAAAATAAGACCAATCACCTAGAATTTGAAAATAATGCCATATGTCGAAAGCATTACCGTGCACAGTTCCTCAGGCTGCCACTGTTGCACGTAATACCGCAGACAAGCGTGTTTAGTCCGCACTTACAAAATAAGACGAATCGCCTATAATTTGAAAATAATGACAGATGTCGGAAGCATAAACGTGAACACTTTATCAGGCAGCCACTGTTGCGCGAAATACCGCATACACCCGTGTTTAGTCCTCACATACAAAATAAGAAGAATAACCTATAATTTAAAGATAAGGCCAGATGTCGAAAGCATAGACGTGCACAGTTCACCAGGCAGCCACTGTTGCGCGAAATAACGCATACACGCGTGTTTAGTCCGCACCTACAAAATAAGAACAATCACCTATAATTTGAAAATAATGGCACATGTCGAAAGCATAAACGTGAACACTTTATCAGGCAGCCACTGTTGCGCGAAATACCGCATATACCCGTGCTTAGTCCGCACGTACAAAATAAGAAGAATCACCTATAATTTGAAAATAATGCCATATGTCAAAAGCATAAACGTGCACAGTTCATCAGGCAGCCCCTGTTGCCCGAAATACCGCATACACGCGTGTTTAGTCCGCACGTACAAAATAAGACGAATCGCCTATAATTTGAAAATAAGGCCAGGTGTCGAAAGCATAAACGTGCACAGTTGATCAGGCACCCACTGTCGCGCAAAATACCGCGGACACCTGTGTTTAGTCCGCACATACAAAATAAGACGAATCGCCTAGAATTTAAAAATAATGCCATATGTCGAAAGCATTACCGTGCACATTTCCTCAGACTGCCACTGTTGCACGACATACCGCAGACAAGCGTGTTTAGTCCGCACTTACAAAATAAGACGAATCGCCTATAATTTGAAAATAATGCCAATGTCGAAAGCATAAACCTGCACAGTTCATCATGCAGCCACTGTGGCGTAAAATACCGCATACACCCGTGTTTAGTCCGCACATACAAAATAAGACGAATCACGTGTAATTTGAAAATAAGGCCAGATGTCGAAAGTATAAACGTGCACAGTTCATCAGGCAGCCACTCTTGCCCGAAATACCGAATACATGCGTGTTTTGTCCGCAAGTACAAAATAAGACGAACCACCTATAATTTGAAAATAATGCCATATGTCGAAAGCATAAACGTGCCCACTTTATTAGGCAGCCACTGTTGCACAAATACTGTATACACCCGCGTTTAGCCCGCACGTACAAAATAAGACGAATCGCCTATAATTTGAAAATAAGGCCAGATGTCGAAAGCATAAACGTGCACAGTTCATAAGGCAGCCACTGTTGCCTGAAATACCGCATACACGCGTCTTTAGTCCGCACGTACAAAATGAGACAAATCACCTATAATTTGAAAGTAATGCCATATGTGGAAAGCATAAACGTGCACAGTTTATCAGGCAGACACTGTTGTCCGAAATACCGCATACATCCTTGTTTAGTCCGCACATAAAAAATAAGAAGAATCACCTATAATTTGAAAATAAGGCCATATGTCGAAAGCATGAACCTGCACAGTTCATCATGCAGCCACTGTGGCGTAAAATACCGCATACACCCGTGTTTATCCGCACATACAAAATAAGACGAATCACGTATCATTTGAAAATAAGGCCAGATGTCGAAAGTATAAACGTGCACAGTTCATCAGGCAGCCACTCTTGCCCGAAATACCGAATACATGCGTGTTTAGTCCGCAAGTACAAAATAAGACGAATCACGTATAATTTGAAAATAAGGCCAGACGTCGAAAGTATAAACGTGCACAGTTCATCAGGCAGCCACTCTTGCCCAAAATACCGAATACATGCGTGTTTAGTCCGCAAGTACAAAATCAGACGAATCGCCTATAATTTGAAAATAATGCCACATGTCGAAAGCATAAACGTACACAGTTCATCAGGCAGCCTCTGTTGCCCGAAATACCGCATACACGCGTGTTTAGTCCGCACCTACAAAATAAGACGAATCGCCTATAATTTGAAAATAATGACAGATGTCGAACGTATTACCGTGCATAGTTCCTCAGGCAGACACTGTTGACCGAAATACCGCATAAACGCGTGTTTAGTCCGCACGTACAAAATAAGACGAATCGCCTATAATTTGAAAATAAGGCCAGATGTCGAAAGCATAAACGTGCACAGTTCATCAGGCAGCCACTGTTGTGCGAACTACCGCATACATCCTTGTTTAGTCCGCACATAAAAAATAAGAAGAATCACTTATAATTTGAAAATAAGGCCATATGTCGAAAGCATAAACCTGCACAGTTCATCATGCAGCCACTGTGGCGTAAAATACCGCATACACCCGTGTTTAGTCCGCACATACAAAATAAGACGAATCACGTATAATTTGAAAATAAGGCCAGATGTCAAAAGTATAAACGTGCACAGTTCATCAGGCAGCCACTCTTGCCCGAAATACCGAATACATGCGTGTTTAGTCCGCAAGTACAAAATAAGACGAATCGCCTATAATTTGAAAATAATGACATATGTCGAAAGCATAAAGGTCACTGTTTATCAGGCAGCCACTCTTGCACCAAATACCGCATACATGCACGTTTAGTCCGCAAGTACAAAATAAGACGAATCGCCTATGGCGAAAGCATAAAGGTGCCCACTTTATTAGGCAGCCACCGTTGCACAAATACTGTATACACCCGTGTTTAGCCCGCACGTACAAAATAAGACGAATCGCCTATAATTTGAAAATAATGCCAATGTCGAAAGCATAAACGTGCACAGTTCATGAGGCAGCCACTGTTGCGCGAGATACCGCACACAGCCGTGTTTAGTCCGCACGTACAAAATTAGAAGAATTACCTATAATTTGAAAATAATGCCACATGTCGAAAGCATCAACGTCAACAGTTTACCAGGCAGTCACTGTTGCACGAAATACCACATGCACACGTATTTAGTCCGCACGTACAAAATAAGAAGAATCACCTATAATTTGAAAATAAGGCCATATGTCGTAAGCATAAACATGCACAGTTCACCAGGCAGACACTGTTGCGCGAAATACCGCATACACGCGTGTTTAGTCCGCACGTAGAAAATAAGCAGAATCACTATAATATGAGAATATTGCCATATGTCAAAAACATAAACCTGCACAATTCCTCAGGCAACCACTGTTGCCCGAAATACCGCATACACGCGTGTTTAGAACCCACGTACAAAATAAGACGAATCGCCCATAATTTGAAAATAAGGCCAGATGTCGAAAGCATAAACGTGCACAGTTCATCAGGCAGCCACTGTTGTGCGAACTACCGCATACATCCGTGTTTAGTCCGCACATAAAAAATAAGAAGAATCACCTATAATTTGAAAATAAGGCCATATGTCGAAAGCATAAACCTGCACAGTTCATCATGCAGCCACTGTGGCGTAAAATACCGCATACACCCGTGTTTAGTCCGCACATACAAAATAAGACGAATCACGTGTAATTTGAAAATAAGGCCAGATGTCGAAAGTATAAACGTGCACAGTTCATCAGGCAGCCACTCTTGCCCGAAATACCGAATACATGCGTGTTTTGTCCGCAAGTACAAAATAAGACGAACCGCCTATAATTTGAAAATAATGCCATATGTCGAAAGCATAAACGTGCCCACTTTATTAGGCAGCCACTGTTGCACAAATACTGTATACACCCGCGTTTAGCCCGCACGTACAAAATAAGACGAATCGCCTATAATTTGAAAATAAGGCCAGATGTCGAAAGCATAAACGTGCACAGTTCATAAGGCAGCCACTGTTGCCTGAAATACCGCATACACGCGTGTTTAGTCCGCACGTACAAAATGAGACTAATCACCTATAATTTGAAAATAATGCCATATGTGGAAAGCATAAATGTGCACAGTTTATCAGGCAGACACTGTTGTCCGAAATACCGCATACGTGCATGTTTAGTCCGCTAGTACAAAATAAGAGGAATCACCTATAATTCGAAAATAATGCCATATGTCGAAAGCATAAACGTGCACAGTTCATCAGGCAGCCACTGTTGCCCGAAATACCGCATACACGCGTGTTTAGTCCGCACGTACAAAATAAGACGAATCACCTATAATTCGAAAATAATGCCATATGTCGAAAGCACAAACGTGCACAGTTCATCAGGCAGCCACTGTTGCGCGAAATACCGCATACACCCGTGTTTAGCCCGCACGTACAAAATAAGACGAATCGCCTATAATTTGAAAATAATGCCAATGTCGAAAGCATAAACGTGCACAGTTCATGAGGCAGCCAATGTTGCGCGAGATACCGCACACAGCCGTGTTTAGTCCGCACGTATAAAATTAGAAGAATTACCTATAATTTGAAAATAATGCCACATGTCGAAAGCATCAACGTCAACAGTTTACCAGGCAGCCACTGTTGCGCGAAATACCGCATGCACACGTATTTAGTCCGCACGTACAAAATAAGAAGAATCACCTATAATTTGAAAATAAGGCCATATGTCGTAAGCATAAACATGCACAGTTCACCAGGCAGCCACTGTTGCCCGAAATACCGCATACACGCGTGTTTAGTCCCCACGTACAAACTAAGACGAAGCACCTATAATTTGAATATAATGTCATATGTCGAAAGCATAAACGTGCACAGTTCATCCGGTTGCCTCTGTTGCGCGAGATACCGCACACAGCCGCGTTTAGTCCGCACGTACAAAATAAGAATTACCTATAATTTGAAAATAATGCCACATATCGAAAGCATCAACGTGAACAGTTTACCAGGCAGCCACTGTTGCGCGAAATACCGCATACACCCGTGTTTATTCCGCACGTACAAAATAAAAAGAATCACCAATAATATGAAAATAATGCCATATGTCAAAAGCATAAACGTGCACAGTTCAACAGGCAGCCTCTGTTGCCCGAAATACCGCATACACGCGTGTTTTGTCCGCACGTACAAAATAAGACGAATCGGCTATAATTTGAAAATTATGACAGATGTCGAAAGCATAAACGTGAACACTTTATCAGGCAGCCACTGTTGCGCGAAATACCGCATACACCCGTGCTTAGTCTGCACGTACAAAATGAGAAGAATCACCTATAATTTGAAAATAATGCCACATGTCGAAAGCATAAATGTGCACAGTTCATCAGGCAGCCTCTGTTGCCCGAAATGCCGCATACACGCGTGTTTAGTCCGCACGTACAAAATAAGACGAATCGCCTATAATTTGAAAATAATGACAGATGTCGAAAGCATAAACGTGAACACTTTATCAGGCAGCCACTGTTGCGCGAAATACCGCATACACCCGTGCTTAGTCCGCACGTACAAAATGAGAATCACCTATAATTTGAAAATAATGCCAAATGTCAAAAGCATAAACGTGCACAGTTCATCAGGCAGACACTGTTGCCCGAAATACGGCATACACCCTTGCTTAGTCCTCACATACAAAATAAGAAGAATCACCTATAATTTGAAAATAAGGCCAGATGTCGAAAGCATAGACGTGCACAGTTCACCAGGCAGCCACTGTTGCGCGAAATACCGCATACACGCGTGTTTAGTCAACACCTACAAAATAAGAAGAATCACCTATAATTTGAAAATAATGGCACATGTCGAAAGCATAAACGTGCACAGTTCATCAGGCAGGCTCTGTTGCCCGAAATACCGCATACACGCGTGTTTAGTCCGCACGTACAAAATAAGACGAATCGCCTATAATTTGAAAATAAGGCCAGGTGTCGAAAGCATAAACGTGCACAGTTCATCAGGCACCCACTGTCGCGCAAAATACCGCGGACACTCGTGTTTAGTCCGCACATACAAAATAAGACGAATCACCTAGAATTTGAAAATAATGCCATATGTCGAAAGCATTACCGTGCACAGTTCATTAGGCAGCAACTGTTGCGCGAGATACGGCACATAGACGTGTTTAGTCCGCACGTACAAAATTAGAAGAATTACCTATAATTTGAAAATAATGCCACATGTCGAAAGCATCAACGTCAACAGTTTACCAGGCAGCCACTGTTGCGCGAAATACCGCATACACCCTTATTTAGTCCGCACGTACAAAATGAGAAGAATCACCTATAATTTGAAAATAATGCCAAATGTCAAAAGCATAAACGTGCACAGTTCATCAGGCAGCCTCTGTTGCCCGAAATACCGCATACACGCGTGTTTACTCCGCACGTACAAAATAAGACGAATCGCCTATAATTTGAATATAATGACAGATGTCGAAAGCATCAACGTGAACACTTTATCAGGCAGCCACTGTTGCGCGAAATACCGCATACACGCGTGTTTAGTCCGCACGTACAAAATAAGACGAATCGCCTATAATTTGAAAATAAGGCCAGTTGTCGAAAGCATAAACGTGCACAGTTCATCAGGCACCCACTGTCGCGCAAAATACCGCGGACACCCGTGTTTAGTCTGCACATACAAAATAAGACGAATCACCTAGAATTTGAAAATAATGCCATATGTCGAAAGCATTACCGTGCACAGTTCCTCAGGCTGCCACTGTTGCACGAAATACCGCAGACAAGCGTGTTTAGTCCGCACTTACAAAATAAGACGAATCGCCTATAATTTGAAAATAATGCCAATGTCGAAAGCATAAACGTGCACAGTTCATCAGGCAGCAACTGTTGCGATAGATACGGCTCACAGACGTGTTTAGTCCGCACGTACAAAATTTGAAGAATTACCTATCATTTGAAAATAATGCCACATGTCGAAAGCATCAACGTCAACAGTTTACCAGGCAGCCACTGTTGCGCGAAATACCGCATAAACCCGTATTTAGTCCGCACGTACAAAATAAGAAGAATCACTATAATATGAGAATATTGCCATATGTCAAAAACATAAACCTGCACAATTCCTCAGGCAGCCACTGTTGCCCGAAATACCGCATACACGCGTGTTTAGTCCCCACGTACAATCTAAGACGAAGCACCTATAATTTGAAAATAATGCCATATGTCAAAAGCAACAACGTACACAGTTCATCAGGCAGCCTCTGTTGCCCGAAATACCGCATACACGCGTGTTTAGTCCGCACGTACAAAATAAGACGAATCGCCTATAATTTCAAAATAATGACACATGTCAAATGCATAAACGTACACAGTCCATCAGGCAGCCTCTGTTGCCCGAAATACCGCATACATGCGTGTTTAGTCCGCACATACAAAATAAGACGAATCGCCTATAATTTGAAAATAATGCCATATGTCGAAAGCATAAACGTGCACTGTTTATCAGGCAGCCACGCTTGCCCGAAATACCTCATACATGCGTGTTTAGTCCGCAAGTACAAAATAAGACGAATCGCCGATAATTTGAAAATAATGCCATATTTCGAAAGCAAAACCGTGCACATTTCCTCCGGCAGCCACTGTTGCCCGAAATACCGCATACACGCGTGTTTAGTCCGCACGTACAAAATAAGACGAATCACCTATAATTCGAAAATAATGCCATATGTCGAAAGCACAAACGTGCACAGTTCATCAGGCAGCCACTGTTGCGCGAAATACCGCATACACCCGTGTTTAGTCCCCACGTACAAAATAAGAAGAATCCCCTATAATTTGAAAATAATGACAGATGTCGAAAGCATAAACGTGCACAGTTCATCAGGCAGCCACCGTTGCGCGAGATACCGCATACACACGTGTTTAGTGCGCACGTTCATAATAAGAAGAACCACCTATAATTTGAAAATATGGCCATATGTCGAAAGCATAAACCTGCACAGTTCATCATGCAGCCACTGTGGCGCGAAATACCGCATACACCCGTGTTTAGTCCGTACGTATAAAATAAGAAGAATCACATATAATTTGGAAATAAGGCCGTATGTCGAAAGCATAAACATGCACAGTTCTTCATGCAGCCACTGTGGCGCCAAATACCGCATACACCCGTGTTTAGTCCGCACGTACAAAATTAGAAGAATCAGCTATAATTTGAAAATAATGCCATATGTTGAAAGCATTACCGTGCACAGTTCCTCAGGCAGCCAGTGTTGCCCGAAATACCACAGACAAGCGTTTTTACTCCGCTCGTACAAAATAAGACGAATCGCCTGTAATTTGAAAATAATGCCAATGTCGAAAGCATAAACGTGCACAGTTCATCAGGCAGCCACTGTTGCGCGAGATACCGCATACAGCCGTGTTTAGTCCGCATGTACAAAATTAGAAGAATCACCTATAATTTTAAAATAAGGCCATATGTCGAAAGCATAAACGTGCACTGTTCCTCAGGCAGCCACTGTTGCCCGAAATATCGCATACACGCGTGTTTAGTCCGCACGTACAAAATAAAAAGAATCATCTATAATTTTAAAATAATGCCATATGTCGAAAGCATAAACGTGCACAGTTCATCAGGCAGCCTCTGTAGCCCGAAACACCACATACACGCGTGTTTAGTGCGCACGTACAAACTAAAAATAATCATCTATAATTTATTTGAAAATAAGGCCAGATGTCGAAAGCATAAACGTGCACAGTTCATCAGGCAGCCACTGTTGCGCGAACTACCGCATACACCCGTGTTTAGTCCGCACATACAAAATAAGAAGAATCACCTATAATTCGAAAATAATGCCAATGTCGAAAGCATAAACGTGCACAGTTCATCAGGCAGCCACTGTTGCGCGAGATACCGCACACAGCCGTGTTTAGTCCGCACGTACAAAATAAGAAGAATTGCCTATAACCTAAAATAATGCTACATGTCGAAAGCATCAACGTGAAATGTTCACCAGGCAGCCACTGTTGCGCGAAATACCGCATACCCCCGTGTTTAGTACGCACGTAGAAAATAAGAAGAATCACATATAATTTGAAAATAAGGCCATATGTCGTATGCATAAACATGCACAGTTCACCAGGCAGCCACTGTTGCGCGAAATACCGCATACACGCGTGTTTCGTCCGCACGTACAAAATAAGAAAAATCACCTATCATTTGAAAATAATGTCACATGTGGAAAGCGTAAACGTGCACAGTTCATCAGGCACCCACTGTTGCCCGAAATATCGCATATACGCGTGTTTAGTCCGCACGTACAAAATAAGAATCACTATAATATGAAAATAATGCCTGATGTCGAAAACATAAATGTGCACAATTCCTCAGGCAGCCACTGTTGCCCGAAATACCGGATACACGCGTGTTTAGTCCGCACGTACAAACTAAGACGAAGCACCTATATATTTGAAAATAATGTCATATGTCAAAAGCATAAACGTGCACAGTTCATCAGGTAGCCACTGTTGCGCGAAATACCGCATACACGTGTGTTTACCGCACGTACAAAATAAGAAGGATCACTATAATCACTATAATATGAAAATAATGCCGCATGTCGAAAACATAAACGTACACAATTCCTTATGCAGCCACTGTTGCCCGAAATACCGCATACATTCGTGTTTAGTCCGCACGTACAAAATAAGAATAATCACCTATAATTTGAAAATATGGCCATATGTCGAAAGCATAAACGTGCACAGTTCATCAGGCAGCCACTGTTGTCCGAAATACCTCACACTCGCGTGTTTAGTCCGCACGTACAAAATAAGACGAATCGCCTTTAATTTGAAAATAAGGCGATATGTCGTAAGCATAAACATGCACAGTTCATCAGGCACCCACTTTTGCCCGAAATACCGCATACACGCGTGTTGAGTCCGCACGTACAAAATAAGAAGAATCACTATGATATGAAAATAATGCCGAGAGAGGCGGTACTCGAGACGGGGAGGCAGAGGGACGACACAACAAGAATTCTCGAACACAGCAAAAAATTTTATTTACCAAAGCTCTATACCGGGTGTTTCAGTTAAATCCCCGGGCTAAATAATTCGCGAACGGGTGCACCAATCCACGAACTTTCTTTTTTACAAGTATCTGTCCGGGACGTCCTACAAGCTGCACACCGTGTGAATGAGTGGGAGGCGCTCATTATTAAAATGAAAATGCAAATGAGTTTCGTAAAAAAGCGTAACTTCTGAAGCAGGGCGCTGTCGGCATTAAAATGGGTACTACCTCTTTTGAGACCTTCAATGGACACCTTTTAGAGAAAAATCTGCCACCGAAGCGGGTCATTTGTTGCAGTAATTAATTGGTTTCGGTTTACGTATTTTTGTCGCGGCTGGTCGCGGCGCAGCGCAAAAGGACGCTCTTTCACTCCCTTATCCATCAATAAATTACGTCCTTACAATAATGAATTACACCAATGAATTACACCAATGAAATACGCCCTTTTGCGCTTCGCCGCAACCAGCCGCGACAAAAATACGTAAACCGAAACCAATTAATTACTGCAGCAAATGACCCGCTTCGGTGGCAGATTTTTCTATAAAAGGTGTCCACTGAAGGTCCCAAAAGGGGTAGTACCCATTTTAATTCCGTCAGCGCCCTGCGTTAGAAGATACGCTTTTTGACGAAACTCATTTGCATTTTTATTTTAATAATGAGCGCCTCCCACTCATTCACACGGTGTGCAGCTTGTAGGTGGTATCGTACAGATACTTGCAAAAAAAGAAAGTTCATGGATTGGTGCACCCGTTCGCGAATTATTTAGCCCGGGGATTTAACTGAAACACCCGGTATATTGAAAAACCTCCGGAGAGGACGAAGGAAAGGAGGGAAGGCTTGCTTACGCAGTTGCCACGTGTACTAATCTCACAGGTCTCCCTGAGCAACCTACGCCAAGTGTTCTTTTCTTTGCACAAAACTTGGGTCTCGGGGAAAACCGGCTTACAGCCTCTGCATTCGCGGAGATGCTGCAAGAGTTCGCTCGATACAAAGCTCCGTTCATTGTTGCGCCAGTGTTCCCGCAAACGTTCATTGAGGCAGCGTACCGTTTGCCCTACATAGCAAAAGCCGCATTCAAGGGGCATAGAATAGACAACAGAGTGGTCACAGAGCACTAGCGGGTCACGGTGCTTGACATTGCATCCCTTAAAAACAGAAGAAAATGGTGTTAACCTGCTTAGCTTCAAAGCATTTGAAAAACGATCTTTATGCCGAAATCCTTGGCGACTGCATAAATGTTGTGCGACACCGAGTGATGGTACGGGATGACAGCAATTTGACCAGAGTGAGATTGGGGGACATCTGAATGACAAGTGTTGTGATAAAATAGCTTGTTGTTCCTATGTTCCTAAATGTTCCTATTGTAAATCCGTCCAATGCTTTAATTTCTGTGCCGACTTCCCGCCTCCTTTCCTTAACTCCCAGGTATTGCCTACCTGTCAAGCCAACTAAGTTTGATGTCGCTGCTTTCCTTGCCAATGTTGCTTCCAAGATTGCCGATCCTGTAGACAAGAATGTTTTTGTAGAACGATGTATCTCTCGCATCCCTAGTAGGTCATATGCAGTCAATGTTCGCACTAAAGCCTCCCTTGTTGTTAATGTACAGTCAGAGCTGCAGAGTTCTAACTTAATGTTGCTTGAATGTGACAAATATGGTAAATTTGGTATTCTTCCCATGCCTATCTTTCACTCTAAGGTCCAGCTTGCTCTCACCACTCTCTTTAAGCCCTTTGCGGGTTCCCTCAAGAAGTCCAAGGCTCTAATTCTTTCCATGCTTTCCAAAAATAGCCACTCCTTGTTCAAACGTGTTGACAATTGCCGTGTCGACTCTCTTGCTGTCAAGTTCCTGCTCAAGGATCACAAAACTGACATGCCCCTCCGCGTTGTTGTTAGCGAGCGTGGCGCATGGCAGAGGTGTGTACCGGATTTCCTCCAACGTGTTCTCAAAACTTTGCCACTTCCCGGTTCCCTGTCTCTACGTAACTCCATGGAATTGATGGATTCCCCTAGACAATTCCATGGCATGCGCCTCAGCATGTTTTCCCTTGATATCAAGGATATTTATTACTCTATGAATGCCCCACTTCTTCTCAAGCGCATTTCAGATGTAATTGACAACAGCTTGATTATGTTTCAGAACTCTGCAGGTATGCCTGTTGTTGTTTTGGCTATTCCTCGGTCCTATTTAACATCCACCGTCATCAATTGGGATAATCAGTCCTTTATTCAGGCTGAAGGTGTATGTATTGGGACATCGGTAGCGCCGGTTTTGGCTGAAATCTATTTGAACGTTCTCGACAACACGATTCGGTCTTTCATCTCCCGTTTTGATGATGGTGCGTTATTTGTCCGAAGATACGTAGATGACATCATTGTTCTTTTTGATCCCAGTGTCTATTCAACGGAGAGTTTGGTCACCACCCTTACTTCCTTTGCCCCCGAGCTTAAATTCTCTGTTGAGTACCCCTCAGACAGTAAGCTGAAGTTTCTTGATCTAACAATGTTTTCTCTGTCAGGCATTTGTTGGTGTTACGGTAAGGATGGTGCCAAGCCTCTTCTGCCTCGATCTAGCTCACACTCTAAGATTGTCAAATCCGGTATTATATCATCTTTGTTGAACGCTTCTGTGACAAAAAGTTGCTTCCATCATGACAATTTCAGTTTGTTGCGCCAATGCTCCAGATTATGTTCTGCTGGGTATGTTTATGATGTCATTTCTGCTAGGGCTCTTATGTTGTTTCGAAAGCTATTTTATCACAACACTTGTTCTTCAGATGTCCCCAATCTCGCTCTGGTCAAATTGCTGTCATCCCGTACCATCACTCGTTATCGCACAACATTTATGGAGTCGCCAAGGATTTCGGCATAAAGATCGTTTTTTCAAATGCTTTGAAGCTAAGCAGGTTAACGCCAGTTTCTTCTGTTTTTAAGGGATGCAATGTCAAGCGCCGTGACCCGCTAGTGCCCTGTAACCGCTCTGTTGTCCATTCTATCCCCCTTGAATGCGGCTTTTGCTATGTAGGGCAAACGGGACGCTGCCTCAATGACCGTTTGTTGGAACACTGGCGCAACAATGAACGGAGCTTTGTATCGAGCGAACTCGTGCAGCATCTCCGTGAATGCAGAGGCTGTAAGCCGGTTTTCCCCGAGACCCGAGTTTTATGCAAAGAAAAGGACACTTGGCGTAGGTTACTCAGGGAGACCTGTGAGATTAGTACACGTGGCAACTGCGTAAGCAAGCCTTCCCTCCTTCCCCTTCCTCCTCTCCGGAGGTTTTTGAATACATAGAGCTTTGGTAAATAAACATTTTTGCTGTGTTCGAGAATTCTTGTTGTGTCGTCCCTCTTCCTCCCCGTCTCGGGTACCGCCTCTCTCATCATGCACCAGCTTGTCAGCGCCCTTTCACTTCTTTCGAAAATAATCCCATATGTCGAAAACATAAACGTGCACAATTCCTTATGCAGCCAGCCACTGTTGCACAAAATACCGCATACACGCGTGTTTAGTCCGCACGTACAAAATAAGAAGAATCACCTGTAATTTGAAAATAAGGCCATATGTCGTATGCATAAACATGCACAGTTCATCAGGCAGCCACTGTTGCCCGAAATACCGCAGACAAGCGTGTTTAGTCCGCACGTACAAAATAAGAATCCTTATAATATGAAAATAATGCCTGATATCGAAAACATAAATGTGCACAATTCCTCAGGCAGGCACTGTTGCCTGAAATACCGCATACACGCGTGTTTAGTCCGCACATACAAACTAAGACGAATCACCTGTAATTTGAAAATAATGTCATATGTCGAAAGCATAAACGTGCACAGTTTATCAGGCAGCCACTGTCGCGCAAAATACCGCATACACCCGTGTTTAGTCCGCGCGTACAAAATAAGAATAATCACCTATGATTTGAAAGTAAGGCCATATGTCAAAAGCATAAACGTGCACAGTTCATCAGGCAGCCACTGTTGCGCGAAACACCCGCATACACCTGTGTTTATTCCGCACGTACAAAATAAGAAGAATCACCTATAATTTGAAAATAAGGCCATATGTCGTAAGCATAAACATGCACAGTTCATCAGGCACCCACTGTTGCCCGAAATACCGCATACACGCGTGTTTAGTCCGCACGTACAAAATAAGAAGGATCACTATAATATGAAAATAATGCCATATGTCGAAAACATAAACGTGCACAATTCCTTATCCAGCCACTGTTGCCCGAAATACCGCATACACGCGTGTTTAGTCCGCACGTACAAACTAAGACGAAGCACCTGTAATTTGAAAATAATGCCATATGTCGAAAGCATCAACGTCCACAGTTTATTAGGCAGCCACTGTCGCGCAAACTACCGCATACACCCGTATTTAGTCCGCACGTACAAAATAAGAAGAATCACCTATAATTTGAAAATAATGCCATATGTCGAAAGCATTACCGTGCACAGTTCATCAGGCAGCCACTGTTGCGCGAAATACCGCGTACACCCGTGCTTAGTCCGCACGTACAAAATAAGACGAATCGCCTATAATTTGAAAATAAGGCGATATGTCGTAACCATAAACATGCACAGTTCATCAGGCAACCACTGTTGCCCGAAATACCGCAGACAAGCGTGCTTAATCCGCACGTACAAAATGAGACGAATAGCCTATAATTTGAAAATAATGCCAATGTCGAAAGCATAAACGTGCACAGTTCATCAGGCAGCCTCTGTTGCCCGAAATACCGCATACACGCGTGTTTAGTCCGCACGTACAAACTAAGACCAAGCACCTATAATTTTAAAATAATGTCATATGTCGAAAGCATAAACATGCACAGTTCATCAGGCAGCCTCAGTTGCCCGAAACACCGCATACACGCGCGTTTAGTCCGCACGTACAAAATAAGACGAATCGCCTATAATTTGAAAATAATACCATATGTCGAAACATAAACGTGCACAGTTCATCATGCAGCCAGTGTTGCGCGAAATACCGCACCCACCCGTGTTGAGTCCGCACGTACAAAATAACAAGAATCACCTATCATTTGAAAATAATGCCACATGTGGAAAGCATAAACGTGCACAGTTCATCAGGCAGCCACTGTTGCGCGAAACACCGCATACACCCGTGTTTAGTCCGCACGAACAAAATAAGAAGAATCACCTGTAATTTGAAAATAAGGCCATATGTCGTAAGCATAAACATGCACAGTTCATCAGGCAGCCAGTGTTGCCCGAAATACCGCAGACAAGCGTGTTTAGTCCGCAAGTATAAAATAAGACGAATCGCCTAAAATTTGAAAATAATGCCAATGTCGAAAGCATAAACGTGCACAGTTCATCAGGCAGCCACTGTTGCGCGAGATGCCGCATACACCCGTGTTTAGTCCGCACGTACAAAATAAGAAGAATCGCCTATAATTTGAAAATAATACCATATGTCGAAAGCATAAACGTGCACAATTCCTCAGGCAGGCACTGTTGCCTGAAATACCGCATACACGCGTGTTTAGTCCGCACATACAAACTAAGACGAATCACCTGTAATTTGAAAATAATGTCATATGTCGAAAGCATAAACGTGCACAGTTTATCAGGCAGCCACTGTCGCGCAAAATACCGCATACACCCGTGTTTAGTCCGCGCGTACAAAATAAGAATAATCACCTATGATTTGAAAGTAAGGCCATATGTCAAAAGCATAAACGTGCACAGTTCATCAGGCAGCCACTGTTGCGCGAAACACCCGCATACACCTGTGTTTATTCCGCACGTACAAAATAAGAAGAATCACCTATAATTTGAAAATAAGGCCATATGTCGTAAGCATAAACATGCACAGTTCATCAGGCACCCACTGTTGCCCGAAATACCGCATACACGCGTGTTTAGTCCGCACGTACAAAATAAGAAGGATCACTATAATATGAAAATAATGCCATATGTCGAAAACATAAACGTGCACAATTCCTTATCCAGCCACTGTTGCCCGAAATACCGCATACACGCGTGTTTAGTCCGCACGTACAAACTAAGACGAAGCACCTGTAATTTGAAAATAATGCCATATGTCGAAAGCATCAACGTCCACAGTTTATTAGGCAGCCACTGTCGCGCAAACTACCGCATACACCCGTATTTAGTCCGCACGTACAAAATAAGAAGAATCACCTATAATTTGAAAATAATGCCATATGTCGAAAGCATTACCGTGCACAGTTCATCAGGCAGCCACTGTTGCGCGAAATACCGCGTACACCCGTGCTTAGTCCGCACGTACAAAATAAGACGAATCGCCTATAATTTGAAAATAAGGCGATATGTCGTAACCATAAACATGCACAGTTCATCAGGCAACCACTGTTGCCCGAAATACCGCAGACAAGCGTGCTTAATCCGCACGTACAAAATGAGACGAATAGCCTATAATTTGAAAATAATGCCAATGTCGAAAGCATAAACGTGCACAGTTCATCAGGCAGCCTCTGTTGCCCGAAATACCGCATACACGCGTGTTTAGTCCGCACGTACAAACTAAGACCAAGCACCTATAATTTTAAAATAATGTCATATGTCGAAAGCATAAACATGCACAGTTCATCAGGCAGCCTCAGTTGCCCGAAACACCGCATACACGCGCGTTTAGTCCGCACGTACAAAATAAGACGAATCGCCTATAATTTGAAAATAATACCATATGTCGAAACATAAACGTGCACAGTTCATCATGCAGCCAGTGTTGCGCGAAATACCGCACCCACCCGTGTTGAGTCCGCACGTACAAAATAACAAGAATCACCTATCATTTGAAAATAATGCCACATGTGGAAAGCATAAACGTGCACAGTTCATCAGGCAGCCACTGTTGCGCGAAACACCGCATACACCCGTGTTTAGTCCGCACGAACAAAATAAGAAGAATCACCTGTAATTTGAAAATAAGGCCATATGTCGTAAGCATAAACATGCACAGTTCATCAGGCAGCCAGTGTTGCCCGAAATACCGCAGACAAGCGTGTTTAGTCCGCAAGTATAAAATAAGACGAATCGCCTAAAATTTGAAAATAATGCCAATGTCGAAAGCATAAACGTGCACAGTTCATCAGGCAGCCACTGTTGCGCGAGATGCCGCATACACCCGTGTTTAGTCCGCACGTACAAAATAAGAAGAATCGCCTATAATTTGAAAATAATACCATATGTCGAAAGCATAAACGTGCACAGTTCATCATGCAGCCAGTGTTGCGCGAAATACCGCACACACCCGTGTTTAGTCCGCACGTACAAAACAACAAGAATCACCTATCATTTGAAAATAATGCCACATGTGGAAAGCATAAACGTGCACAGTTCATCAGGCAGCCACTGTTGCGCGAGATACCGCATACACCCGTGTTTAGTCCACACGTACAAAATAAGAAGAATCACCTATATTTTGAAAACAATGCCATATGTCGAAAGCATAAACGTGTAGACTTCATCAGACAGCCACTGTTGCGCGAAATACCGCACACTACCTCGTTTAGTCCGCACGTACAAAACAAGAAGAATCACCTATAATTTGAAAATAAGTCCACATGTCGAAAGCATCAATGTGCACAGTTCATCAGGCAGCCACTGTTGCCCGAAATACCGCATACACGCGTGTTTAGTCCGCACGTGCAAAATAAAAAGAATCACCTATAATTTGAAAATAATATCATCTGTCGAAAGCATAAACGTGCACAGTTCATCAGGCAGCCACTGTTGCCCGAAATACCGCATACACGCGTGTATAGTCCGCACGTACAAATTAAGACGAATCACCTATAATTCGAAAATAATGCCATACGTCGAAAGCATAAACGTGCACAGTTTATCAGGCAGCCACTGTTGCCCGAAATACCGCATACATGCGTGTTTAGTTCGCAAGTACAAAATAAGACGTATCGCCTATAATTTGAAAATAATGCCATATGCCGAAAGCATAACCGTGCACATTTCCTTCGGCAGCCATTGTTGCCCGAAATACCGCATACACGCGTGTTTCGCCCGCACATACAAAATAAGAAGAATCACCTATAATTTGAAAATAAGACCTTATGTCGAAAGCATCAACGTGCACAGTTCATCAGGCAGCCACTGTTGCGCGAAATACCGCATACACCCGTGTTTAGTCCGCACGTACAAAATAAAAAGGATCACCTATAATTTGAAAATAAGGCCATATGTCGAAAGCATAAACATGCGCACTTCATCAGGCAGCCACTGTTGCGCGAAATACCGCATTCACCCGTGTTTAGTCCGCGCGTACAAAATAAGAAGAATCACCTATAATTTGAAAATAATGCCATACGTCGAAAGCATAAACGTGCACAGTTCATCAGGCAGCCACTTTTGCCGGAAATACCGCATACAGGCGTGTTTAGTCCGCACGTACAAAATCAGACGAATCGCCTATAATTAGAAAATAATACCATATGTCGAAACATAAACGTGCACAGTTCATCATGCAGCCAGTGTTGCGCGAAATACCGCACCCACCCGTGTTGAGTCCGCACGTACAAAATAACAAGAATCACCTATCATTTGAAAATAATGCCACATGTGGAAAGCATAAACGTGCACAGTTCATCAGGCAGCCACTGTTGCCCGAAATACCGCATACACGCGTGTTTAGTCCGCACGTGCAAAATAAAAAGAATCACCTATAATTTGAAAATAATGTCATCTGTCGAAAGCATAAACGTGCACAGTTCATCAGGCAGCCACTGTTGCCCGAAATACCGCATACACGCGTGTATAGTCCGCACGTACAAATTAAGACGAATCACCTATAATTCGAAAATAATGCCATACGTCGAAAGCATAAACGTGCACAGTTTATCAGGCAGCCACTGTTGCCCGAAATACCGCATACATGCGTGTTTAGTCCGCAAGTACAAAATAAGACGTATCGCCTATAATTTGAAAATAATGCCATATGTCGAAAGCATAACCGTGCACCTTTCCTCCGACAGCCATTGTTACCCGAAATACCGCATACACGCGTGGTTCGCCCGCACATACAAAATAAGAAGAATCACCTATAATTTGAAAATAAGGCCATATGTCGAAAGCATCAGTGTGCACAGTTCATCAGGCAGCCACTGTTGCGCGAAATACCGCATACACCCGTGTTTAGTCCGCACGTACAAAATAAAAAGAATCACCTATAATTTGAAAATAATGTCATCTGTCGAAAGCATAAACGTGCACAGTTTATTATGCAGCCAATGTTGCGCTAATACCGTATACACCCGTGTTTAGCTCGCACGTACAAAATAAAAAGGATCACCTATAATTTGAAAATAAGGCCATATGTCGAAAGCATAAACATGCGCACTTCATCAGGCAGCCACTGTTGCGCGAAATACCGCATACACCCATGTTTAGTCCGCGCGTACAAAATAAGAAGAATCACCTATAATTTGAAAGTAATGGCATATGTCAGAAGCACAAACGTGCACAGTTCATCAGGCAGTCACTGTTGTGCGAAATACCGCATACACCCGTGTTTAGTCCGCACGTACAAAGTAAGAAGAATCATCTATAATTCATATATAATGCCATATGTCGAAAGCATAAACGTGCACAGTTCATCAGGCAGCCACTGTTGCGCAAAATAACGCATACACCCGTGTTTAGTCCGCACGTATAAAATAACACGAATCACCTAAAATTTGAAAATAAGGCCATATGTCGAAAGCATAAACGTGCACTGTTCATCAGGCAGCCACTGTTGCCCGAAATACCGCAAACACGCATGTTTAGTCCGCACGTACAAAATAAGAAGAATCACCTATAATTCGAAAATAATGCCATACGTCGAAAGCATAAACGTGCACATTTCCCCCGGCAGCCACTGTTGCGCAAATACCGTATACACCCGTGTTTAGTCCGCACGTACAAAATAAGACTAATCGCCTATAATTGGAAAATAATGCCACATGTGGAAAGCATAAACGTGCACAGTTCATCAGGCAGCCACTGTTGCGCGAAACACCCGCATACACCCGTGTTTAGTCCGCACGAACAAAATAAGAAGAATCACCTATAATTTGAAAATGAGGCCATATGTCGAAAGCATAAACGTGCACATTTCCCCCGGCAGCCACTGTTGCCAGAAATACCGCTAACACGCGTGTTTCGTCCGCACGTACAAAATCAGACGAATCACCTATAATTCGAAAATAATGCCATATGCGAAAAGCATAAACGGGCACAGTTCATCAGGCAGCCACTGTTGCCCGAAATACCGCATACACGCGTGTTTCGTCCGCACTTACAAAATAAGAATCAGTTATAATTTGAAAATAATGCCATATGTCGAAAGCATAAACGTGCACAGTTCATCATGCAGCCACTGTTGCGCGAAATATCGCATACACCCGTGTTTAGTCCGCGCGTACAAAATAAGAAGAGTCACCTAAAATTTGAAAATAAGGACATATGTCGAAAGCATAAACGTGCCCAGTTTATCATGCAGTCACTGTTGCGCAAATACCGTATACACCCGTGTTTAGTCCGCACGTACAAAATAAGACTAATCACCTATAATTGGAAAATAATGCCACATGTGGAAAGCATAAACGTGCACAGTTCATCAGGCAGCCACTGTTGCGCGAAACACCCGCATACACCCGTGTTTAGTCCGCACGAACAAAATAAGAAGAATCACCTATAATTTGAAAATGAGGCCATATGTCGAAAGCATAAACATGCGCACTTCATCAGGCAGCCACTGTTGCGCGAAATACGGCATACACCCGTGTTTAGTCCGCGCGTACAAAATAAGAAGAATCATCTATAATTTGAAAATAATGCCATACGTCGAAAGCATAAACGTGCACAGTTCATCAGGCAGCCACTTTTGCCCGAAATACCGCATACAGGCGTGTTTAGTCCGCACGTACAAAATCAGACGAATCGCCTATAATTTGAAAATAATGCCAAGGTCGAAAGCATAAAAGTGCACAGTTCATCATGCAGCCACTGTTGCCAGAAATACCGCAAACACGCATGTTTAGTCTGCACGTACAAAATAAGAAGAATCACCTATAATTTGAAAGTAATGTCATATTCGAAAGCATAAACGTGCACAGTTCAACAGGCAGCCACTGTTGCACGAAATACCGCATACACCCGTGTTTAATCCGCACGTACAAATTACAAGAATCACCTATAATTTGAAAATAAGGCCATATGTCGAAAGCATAAACATGCACAGTTCATCAGGCAGCCACTGTTGCGCGAAATACCGCATACACCCGTGTTTAGTCCGCACATACAAAATAAGAAGAATAACCTATAATTTGAAAGTAATGGCATATGTCGGAAGCACAAACGTGCACAGTTCATCAGGCAGCCACTGTTGCGCGAAATACCGCATACACCCATGTTTAGTCCGCGCGTACAAAATAAGAAGAATCACCTATAATTTGAAAGTAATGGCATATGTCAGAAGCACAAACGTGCACAGTTCATCAGGCAGTCACTGTTGTGCGAAATACCGCATACACCCGTGTTTAGTCCGCACGTACAAAGTAAGAAGAATCATCTATAATTCATATATAATGCCATATGTCGAAAGCATAAACGTGCACAGTTCATCAGGCAGCCACTGTTGCGCAAAATAACGCATACACCCGTGTTTAGTCCGCACGTATAAAATAACACGAATCACCTAAAATTTGAAAATAAGGCCATATGTCGAAAGCATAAACGTGCACTGTTCATCAGGCAGCCACTGTTGCCCGAAATACCGCAAACACGCATGTTTAGTCCGCACGTACAAAATAAGAAGAATCACCTATAATTCGAAAATAATGCCATACGTCGAAAGCATAAACGTGCACATTTCCCCCGGCAGCCACTGTTGCGCAAATACCGTATACACCCGTGTTTAGTCCGCACGTACAAAATAAGACTAATCGCCTATAATTGGAAAATAATGCCACATGTGGAAAGCATAAACGTGCACAGTTCATCAGGCAGCCACTGTTGCGCGAAACACCCGCATACACCCGTGTTTAGTCCGCACGAACAAAATAAGAAGAATCACCTATAATTTGAAAATGAGGCCATATGTCGAAAGCATAAACATGCGCACTTCATCAGGCAGCCACTGTTGCGCGAAATACGGCATACACCCGTGTTTAGTCCGCGCGTACAAAATAAGAAGAATCATCTATAATTTGAAAATAATGCCATACGTCGAAAGCATAAACGTGCACAGTTCATCAGGCAGCCACTTTTGCCCGAAATACCGCATACAGGCGTGTTTAGTCCGCACGTACAAAATCAGACGAATCGCCTATAATTTGAAAATAATGCCAAGGTCGAAAGCATAAAAGTGCACAGTTCATCATGCAGCCACTGTTGCCAGAAATACCGCAAACACGCATGTTTAGTCTGCACGTACAAAATAAGAAGAATCACCTATAATTTGAAAGTAATGTCATATTCGAAAGCATAAACGTGCACAGTTCAACAGGCAGCCACTGTTGCACGAAATACCGCATACACCCGTGTTTAATCCGCACGTACAAATTACAAGAATCACCTATAATTTGAAAATAAGGCCATATGTCGAAAGCATAAACATGCACAGTTCATCAGGCAGCCACTGTTGCGCGAAATACCGCATACACCCGTGTTTAGTCCGCACATACAAAATAAGAAGAATAACCTATAATTTGAAAGTAATGGCATATGTCGGAAGCACAAACGTGCACAGTTCATCAGGCAGCCACTGTTGCGCGAAATACCGCATGCACCCGTTTTTAGTCCGCGCGTACAAAATAAGAAGAATCACCTATAATGTGAAAGTAATGTCATATGTCAGAAGCACAAACGTGCACAGTTCATCAGGCAGCCACTGTTGTGCGAAATACCGCATACACCCGTTTTTAGTCCGCGCGTACAAAATAAGAAGAATCACCTATAATTTGAAAATAAGGCCATATGTCGAAAGCATAAACGTGCCCAGTTTATCATGCAGCCACTGTTGCAGAAATACCGTATACACCCGTGTTTAGTCCACACGTACAAAATAAAAAAATCACCTATAATTTGAAAATAAGGCTATATGTCGAAAGCATAAACATGCGCACTTCATCAGGCAGCCACTGTTGCGCGAAATACCGCATACACCCGTGTTTAGTCCGCACGTACAAAGTAAGAAGAATCATCTATAATTCATATATAATGCCATATGTCGAAAGCATAAACGTGCACAGTTCATCAGGCAGCCACTGTTGCGCAAAATAACGCATACACCCGTGTTTAGTCCGCACCTATAAAATAACACGAATCACCTAAAATTTGAAAATAAGGCCATATATCGAAAGCATAAACGTGCACAGTTCATCAGGCAGCCACTGTTGCCCGAAACACCGCATAGACGCGTGTTTAGTCCGCACGTACAAAATAAGAAGAATCACCTCTAATTTGAAAATAAGGACATATGTCGAAAGCATAAACGTGCCCAGTTTATCATGCAGCCACTGTTGCACAAATACAGTATACACCCGTGTTTAGTCTGCACGTACAAAATAACAAGAATCACCTATAATTTGAAAATAAGGCCATATGTCGAAAGCATGAACGTGCACAGTTCATCAGGCAGCCACAGTTGCGCGAAACACCCGCATACACCCGTGTTTAGTCCGCACGTACAAAATAAGAAGAATCACCTATAATTTAAAAATATGGCCATATGTCGTAAGCATAAGCATGCACAGTTCATCAGGAACCAACTGTTGCCCGACATACCGCATATACGCGTGTTTAGTCCGCACGTACAAATTAAGAATCACTATAATATGAAAATAATGCCTGATGTCGAAAACATAAATGTGCACAATTCCTCAGGCAGCCACTGTTCCCCGATATACCGCATACACGCGTGTTTAGTCCGCACGTACAAACTAAGACGAAGCACCCATATATTTGAAAATAATGTCATATGTCGAAAGCATAAACGTGCACAGTTTATCAGGCAGCCACTGTCACGCAAAATACCGCATACACCCGTGTTTAGTCCTCGCGTACAAAATAAGAAGAATCACCTATAATTTGAAAATAAGGCCATATGTCGAAAGCATAAACATGCACAGTTCATCAGGCAGCCACTGTTGCGCGAAATACCGCATGCACCCGTTTTTAGTCCGCGCGTACAAAATAAGAAGAATCACCTATAATGTGAAAGTAATGTCATATGTCAGAAGCACAAACGTGCACAGTTCATCAGGCAGCCACTGTTGTGCGAAATACCGCATACACCCGTTTTTAGTCCGCGCGTACAAAATAAGAAGAATCACCTATAATTTGAAAATAAGGCCATATGTCGAAAGCATAAACGTGCCCAGTTTATCATGCAGCCACTGTTGCAGAAATACCGTATACACCCGTGTTTAGTCCACACGTACAAAATAAAAAAATCACCTATAATTTGAAAATAAGGCTATATGTCGAAAGCATAAACATGCGCACTTCATCAGGCAGCCACTGTTGCGCGAAATACCGCATACACCCGTGTTTAGTCCGCACGTACAAAGTAAGAAGAATCATCTATAATTCATATATAATGCCATATGTCGAAAGCATAAACGTGCACAGTTCATCAGGCAGCCACTGTTGCGCAAAATAACGCATACACCCGTGTTTAGTCCGCACCTATAAAATAACACGAATCACCTAAAATTTGAAAATAAGGCCATATATCGAAAGCATAAACGTGCACAGTTCATCAGGCAGCCACTGTTGCCCGAAACACCGCATAGACGCGTGTTTAGTCCGCACGTACAAAATAAGAAGAATCACCTCTAATTTGAAAATAAGGACATATGTCGAAAGCATAAACGTGCCCAGTTTATCATGCAGCCACTGTTGCACAAATACAGTATACACCCGTGTTTAGTCTGCACGTACAAAATAACAAGAATCACCTATAATTTGAAAATAAGGCCATATGTCGAAAGCATGAACGTGCACAGTTCATCAGGCAGCCACAGTTGCGCGAAACACCCGCATACACCCGTGTTTAGTCCGCACGTACAAAATAAGAAGAATCACCTATAATTTAAAAATATGGCCATATGTCGTAAGCATAAGCATGCACAGTTCATCAGGAACCAACTGTTGCCCGACATACCGCATATACGCGTGTTTAGTCCGCACGTACAAATTAAGAATCACTATAATATGAAAATAATGCCTGATGTCGAAAACATAAATGTGCACAATTCCTCAGGCAGCCACTGTTCCCCGATATACCGCATACACGCGTGTTTAGTCCGCACGTACAAACTAAGACGAAGCACCTATATATTTGAAAATAATGTCATATGTCGAAAGCATAAACGTGCACAGTTTATCAGGCAGCCACTGTCACGCAAAATACCGCATACACCCGTGTTTAGTCCTCGCGTACAAAATAAGAAGAATCACCTATAATTTGAAAATAAGGCCATATGTCGAAAGCATAAACGTGCAGAGTTCATCAGGCAGCCACTGTTGCGCGAAACACCCGCATACACCCGTGTTTAGTCCGCACGTACAAAATAAAAAGAATCACCTATAATTTGAAAATAATGTCATCTGTCGAAAGCATAAACGTGCACAGTTCATCAGGCAGCCACTGTTGCGCGAAATACTGCATACACCCGTGTTTAGTCCGCACTTACAAAATAAGAATTATCTCTAATTTGAAAATAATGCCATATGTCGAAAGCCTAAACGTGCACAGTTCATCATGCAGCCACTGTTGCGCAAATACCGTATACACCCGTGTTTAGTCCGCACGTACAAAATAAGACGAATCGCCTATAATTCGAAAATAATGCCACATGTGGAAAGCATAAACGTGCACAGTTCATCAGGCAGTCACTGTTGCGCGAAACACCCGCATACACCCGTGTTTAGTCCGCACGTACAAAATAAGAAGAATCACCTATAATTTGAAAATATGGCCATATGTCGTAAGCATAAACATGCACACTTCATCAGGCACCCACTGTTGCCCGACATACCGCATATACGCGTGTTTAGTCCGCACGTACAAAATAAGAAGAATCACCTATAATTTGAAAATAAGGCCATATGTCGAAAGCATAAACGTGCCCAGTTTATCATGCAGCCACTTTTGCGCAAATACCGTATACACCCGTGTTTCGTCCGCACGTACAAAATAAGACTAATCGCCTATATATTTGAAAATAATGCCACATGTGGAAAGCATAACCGTGCGCAGTTCATCAGGCAGCCACTGTTGCGCGAAACACCCGCATACACCCGTGTTTAGTCCGCACATACAAAATAAGAAGAATCATCTATAATTCGAAAATAATGCCATACGTCGAAAGCATAAACGTGCACAGTTCATCAGGCAGCCACTGTTGCGCGAAATACCGCATACACCCGTGTTTAGTCCGCGCATACAAAATAAGACGAATCACCTATAATTTGAAAATAAGACCATATGTCGAAAGCATAAACATGCGCAGTTCACCAGGCAGCCACTGTTGTGCGAAATACCGCATACACGCGTGTTTAGTCCGCACGTGCAAAATAAAAAGAATCACCTATAATTTGAAAATAGTGTCATCTGTCGAAAGCATAAACGTGCACAGTTCATCAGGCAGCCACTGTTGAACGAAATACAGCATACAGGCGTGTTTAGTCCGCACGTACAAAATAAGACGAATCACCTATAATTTGAAAATAATGCCATATGTCGAAAGCATAAACGTGCACAGTTTATCAGGCAGCCACTGTTGCCCGAAATACCGTATACACCCGTGTTTAGTCCGCACGTACAAAATAAAAAGAATCACCTATAATTTGAAAATAAGGCCATATGTCGAAAGCATAAACATGCCCAGTTCATAAGGCAGCCACTCTTGCACAAAATACTGCATACACGCGTGTTTAGTCCGCGCGTACAAAATAAGAAGAATCACCTATAATTTGAAAATAAGGCCATATGTCGAAAGCATAAACATGCACAGTTCATCAGGCAGCCACTGTTGCGCGAAATACCGCATACACCCGTGTTTAGTCCGCGCGTACAAAATAAGAAGAATCACCTATAATTTGAAAATAAGGCCATATGTCGAAAGCACAAACGTGCCCAGTTTATCATGCAGCCACTGTTGCGCAAATACCGTATACACCCGTGTTTAGTCCGCACGTACAAAATAAAAAGAATCACCTATAATTTGAAAATAAGACCATATGTCGAAAGCATAAATATGCGCACTTCACCAGGCAGCCACTGTTGCGCGAAATACCGCATACACGCGTGTTTAGTCCACACATACAAAATAAAAAGAATCACCTATAATTTCAAAATAATGTCATCTGTCGAAAGAGTAAACGTGCACAGTTCATCAGGCAGCCACTGTTGCGCGAAATACCGCATACACCCGTGTTTAGTCCGCACGTACAAAATAAGAAGAATCACCTATAATTAGAAAATAAGGCCATATGTCAAAAGCATAAACATGCACAGTTCATAAGGCAGCCATTGTTGCCCGAAATACCGCATACACGCGTGTTTCGTCCGCACTTACAAAATAAGATCACCTATAATTTGAAAATAATGCCACATGTCCAAAGTATAACCATGCACAGTTCCTCCGGCAGCCACAGTTGCCCGAAATTCCGCATACACGCGTGTTTAGTCCGCACCTACAAAATAAGAAGAATCCCCTAAAATTTGAAAATAATGACAGATGCCGAAAGCATAAACGTGCACAGTTCATCAGGCAGCCACTGTTGCGCGAAATATCGCATACACCCGTGTTTAAGCCGCGCGTACAAAATAAGAAGAATCATCTATAATTTGAAAATAAGGCCATATGTCGAAAGCATAAACGTGCCGAGTTTATCCGGCAGCCACTGTTGCCCGAAATACCGTATACACCCGTGTTTAGTCCGCACCTACAAAATAAGAAGAATCACCTATAATTTGAAAATAAGGCCATATGTCGAAAGCATAAACGTGCCCAGTTTATCATGCAGCGACTGTTGCGCAAATACCGTATACACCCGTGTTTAGTCCGCACGTACAAAATAAGAAGAATCACCTATAATTTGAAAATAAGGCCATATGTCGAAAGCATAGCCATGCACAGTTCATCAGGCAGCCACTGTTGCGCGAAATACCGTATACACCCGTGTTTAGTCCGCACGTACAAAATAAGAAGAATCACCTATAATTTGAAAATAACGAATTATGTCGAAAGCATAAACATGTACAGTTCATAAGGCAGCCACTGTTGCCCGAAATACCGCATACACGCGTATAGTTCGCACGTACAAAATAAGAAGAATCACCTATAATTTGAAAATAACGAATTATGTCGAAAGCATAAACATGCACAGTTCATAAGGCAGCCACTGTTGCCCGAAATACCGCATACACGCGTATAGTTCGCACGTACAAATTAAGACGAATCACCTAAAATTCGAAAATAATGCCATACGTCGAAAGCATAAACGTGCACAGTTCATCAGGCAGCCACTGTTGCGCGAAATACTGCATACACCCGTGTATAGTCCGCACTTACAAAATAAGAATCATCTCTAATTTGAAAATAATGCCATATGTCGAAAGCATAAACGTGCACAGTTCATCATGCAGCCACTGTTGCGCAAATACTGTATACACCCGTGTTTAGTCCGCACGTACAAAATAAGACGAATCGCCTATAATTTGAAAATAATGCCACATGTGGAAAGCATAAACGTGCACAGTTCATCAGGCAGTCACTGTTGCGCGAAACACCCGCATACACCCGTGTTTAGTCCGCACATACAAAATAAGAAGAATCACCTATAATTTGAAAATATGGCCATATGTCGTAAGCATAAACATGCACAGTTCATCAGGCACCCACTGTTGCCCGACATACCGAATACGCATGTTTAGTCCGCAGTACAAAATAAGAAGAATCACCTATAATTTGAAAAGGCCATATGTCAAAAGCATAAACATGCACAGTTCATAAGGCAGCCACTGTTGCCCGAAATACCGCATACACCCGTGTTTAGTCCGCGCGTACAAAATGAGAAGAATCACCTATAATTTGAAAATATGGCCATATGTCGAAAGCACAAACGCACCCAGTTTATCATGCAGCCACTGTTGCGCAAATACCGTATACACCCGTGTTTAATCCGCACGTACAAATTAAAAGAATCACCTATAATTTGAAAATAAGGCCATATGTCGAAAGCATAGCCATGCACAGTTCATCAGGCAGCCACTGTTGCCCGAAATACCGTATACACCCGTGTTTAGTCCGCACGTACAAAATAAGAAGAATCACCTATAATTCGAAAATAATGCCATACGTCGAAAGCATAAAGGTGCACAGTTCATCAGGCAGCCACTGTTGCCCGAAATACCGCATACACGCGTATACTTCGCACGTACAAATTAGGACGAATCACCTAAAATTCGAAAATAATGCCATACGTCGAAAGCATAAACGTGCACAGTTCATCAGGCAGCCATTGTTGCCCGAAATACCGCATACACGCGTGTTTCGTCCGCACTTACAAAATAAGAATCACCTATAATTTGAAAATAATGCCATATGTCCAAAGCATAAACATGCACAGCTCATAGGGCAGCGACTCTTGCCCGAAATACCGCATACATGCGTGTTTAGTCCGCGCGTACAAAATAAGAAGAATCACCTATAATTCGAAAATAATGCCATACGTCGAAAGCATAAACGTGCACAGTTCATCAGGCAGCCACTGTTGCCCAAAATACCGCATACACCCGTGTTTAGTCCGCACGTGCAAAATAAAAAGAATCACCTATAATTTGAAAATAAGGCCATATGTCGAACGTGCACGGTTCATCAGGCAGCCACTGTTGCCCGAAACACCGCATACACGCGTGTTTAGTCCGCACGTACAAAATCAGAAGAATCACCTATAATTCGAAAATAATGCCATACGTCGAAAGCATAAACGTGCACAGTTCATCAGGCAGCCACTGTTGGCCGAAACACCGCATACACCCGTGTTTAGTCCGCGCGTACAAAATAAGAAGAATCACCTATAATTTGAAAATAAGGCCATATGTCGAAAGTATAAACGTATCCAGTTTATCATGCAGCCACTGTTGCGCAAATACCGTATACACCCGTGTTTAGTCCGCACGTACAAAATAAAAAGAATCC
>NC_088201.1:184401378-184436334 GCF_037126465.1 Ornithodoros turicata
CAAAAGCATAAACATGCACAGTTCATAAGGCAGCCACTGTTGCCCGAAATACCGCATACACCCGTGTTTAGTCCGCGCGTACAAAATAAGAAGAATCACCTATAATTTGAAAATATGGCCATATGTCGAAAGCAAAACGTACCCAGTTTATCATGCAGCCACTGTTGCGCAAATACCGTATACACCCGTGTTTAATCCGCACGTACAAATTACAAGAATCACCTATAATTTGAAAATAAGGCCATATGTCGAAAGCATAGCCATGCACAGTTCATCAGGCAGCCACTGTTGCCCGAAATACCGCATACACGCGTATAGTTCGCACGTACAAATTAAGACGAATCACCTAAAATTCGAAAATAATGCCATACGTCGAAAGCATAAACGTGCACAGTTCATCAGGCAGCCACTGTTGCCCGAAATACTGCATACAGGCGTGTTTATCCGCACGTGCAAAATAAGAAGAATCACCTATAATTTGAAAATAAGGCCATATGTCAAAAGCATAAACATGCACAGTTCATAAGGCAGCCATTGTTGCCCGAAATACCGCATACACGCGTGTTTCGTCCGCACTTACAAAATAAGAATCACCTATAATTTGAAAATAATGCCATATGTCCAAAGCATAAACATGCACAGCTCATAGGGCAGCGACTCTTGCCCGAAATACCGCATACATGCGTGTTTAGTCCGCGCGTACAAAATAAGAAGAATCACCTATAATTCGAAAATAATGCCATACGTCGAAAGCATAAACGTGCACAGTTCATCAGGCAGCCACTGTTGCCCAAAATACCGCATACACCCGTGTTTAGTCCGCACGTGCAAAATAAAAAGAATCACCTATAATTTGAAAATAAGGCCATATGTCGAACGTGCACAGTTCATCAGGCAGCCACTGTTGCCCGAAACACCGCATACACGCGTGTTTAGTCCGCACGTACAAAATCAGAAGAATCACCTATAATTCGAAAATAATGCCATACGTCGAAAGCATAAACGTGCACAGTTCATCAGGCAGCCACTGTTGGCCGAAACACCGCATACACCCGTGTTTAGTCCGCGCGTACAAAATAAGAAGAATCACCTATAATTTGAAAATAAGGCCATATGTCGAAAATATAAACGTATCCAGTTTATCATGCAGCCACTGTTGCGCAAATACCGTATACACCCGTGTTTAGTCCGCACGTACAAAATAAAAAGAATACCCTATAATTTGAAAATAAGGCCATATGTCAAAAGCATAAACATGCACAGTTCATCAGGCAGCCACTGTTGCCCGAAACACCGCATACACGCGTGTTTATTCTGCACGTACAAAATAAAAAGAATCACCTATAATTCGAAAATAATGCCATACGTCGAAAGCATAAACGTGCACAGTTCATCAGGCAGCCACTGTTGCCCGAAATACCGCATACACCCGTGTTTAGTCCGCACGTGCAAAATAAAAAGAATCACCTATAATTTGAAAATAATCCCATATGTCGAAAGCATACCGTGCACATTTCTTCCGGCAGCCACTGTTGCCAGAAATACCGCATTCACGCGTGTTTCGTCCGCACGTACAAAATCAGACGAATCACCTAAAATTCGAAAATAATGGCATATGTCAAAAGCATAAACGGGCACAGTTCATCAGGCAGCCACTGTTGCCCGAAATACCGCATACATGCGTGTTTAGTCCGCACGTACAAAATAAGAAGAATCACCTATAATTTGAAAAGAAGGCCATATGTCAAAAGCATAAACATGCACAGTTCATAAGGCAGCCACTGTTGCCCGCAATACCGCATACACCCGCGTTTAGTCCGCGCTTACAAAATAAGAAGAATCACCTATAATTTGAAAATATGGCCATATGTCGAAAGAATAAACGTACCCAGTTTATCATGCAGCCACTGTTGCGCAAATACCGTATACACCCGTGTTTAGTCCGCATGCACAAAATAAGAATCACCTATAATTTCAAAATAAGGCCATATGTCGAAAGCATAAACGTGCACAGTTCACCAGGCAGCCACTGTTGCCCGGAATACCGCATACACGCGTGTCTAGTCCACACGTACAAAATAACCCGAATCAGCGGTAGTTCGAAAATAATGCCATACGTCGAAAGCATAAACGTGCACAATTCATCAGACAGCCTCTGTTGCCCGAAATACCGCACTCACGCGTGTTTATTCCGCACATACAAACTAAGACGAAGCACCTATAATTTGAAAATAATGCCACATGTGGAAAGCATAAACGTGCACAGTTCATCAGGCAGCCACTGTTGCGCGAAACACCCGCATACACCCGTGTTTAGTCCGCGCGCACAAAATAATAAGAATCACCTATAATTTGAAAAAAAGACCATATGTCGAAAGCGTCAATCTGCACAGTTCATCATGGAGCCACTGTTGCCGGAAATACCGCATACACGCGTGCTTAGTCCGCACGTACAAAATATGAAGAATCACCTATAATTTGAAAATAATGCCACATGTGGAAAGCATAAACGTGCACAGTTCATCAGGAAGCCACTGCTGCACGAAACACCCGCATACACCCGTGTTTAGTCCGCACGTACAAAATAGGAAGAATCACCTATATTATGAAAATATGGCCATATGTCGTAAGCATAAACTTGCACAGTTCATCAGGCAACCACTGTTGCCCGAAATACCGCATATACGGGTGTTTAGTCTGCACGTACAAAATAAAAAGAATCACCTATAATTTGAAACTAATGCCATATGTCGAAAGCATAAACGTGCACAGTTCATCAGGCAGCCTCACTTGCCCGAAATACCGCATACACGCGTGTTTATTCCACACGTACAAACTAAGACGAAGCACCTATAATTCGAAAATAATTTCCTATGTCAAAAGCATAAGCGTGCACAGTTCATCAGGCAGTTGCCCGAAATACCGCATACACGCGTGTTTAGTCCGCACGTACAAAATAAAAAGAATCACCTATAATTTGAAAATAATGCCATATGTCGAAAGCATAAGCGTGCGCAGTTCATCAGGCAGCCTCTGTTGCCCGAAATACCGCATACACGCGTGTTTAGTCCGCACGTACAAAATAAAAAGAATCACCTGTAATTTGAAAATAATGCCATATGTCGAAAGCATAAACGTGCACAGTTCATCATACAGCCACTGTTGCCCGAAATACCGCATACACGCGTGCTTAGTCCGCACGTACAAAATATGAAGAATCACCTATAATTTGAAAATAGTGCCACATGTGGAAAGCATAAACGTGCACAGTTCATCAGGAAGCCACTGTTATGCAAAACACCCGCATACACCCGTGTTGAGTCCGCACGTACAAAATAAGAAGAATAACCTATAATTTAAAAATATGGCCATATGTCGTAAGCATAAACGTGCACAGTTCATCAGGCAACCAGTGTTGCCCGAAATACCGCATACACGATTGTTTAGTCCGCACGTACAAACTATAACGAAGCACCTATAATTTGAAAATAATGGCACATGTGGAAAGCATAAACGTGCACAGTTCATCAGGCAGTCACTGTTGCGCAAAACACCCGCATACACCCGTATTTAGTCCGCACGAACAAAATAAGAAGGATCACCTATAATTTGAGAATAACACCATATGTCGAAAGCATAAACGTGCACAGTTTATCAGGCAGCCACTGTCGCGCAAAATACCGCATACACCCGTGTTTAGTCCGCACGTACAAAATAAGAAGAATCACCTATAATTTGAAAATAATGGCATATATCGAAAGCATTACCGTGCACAGTTCCTCAGCCAGCCACTGTTGCCCGAAATACCGCAGAGAAGCGTGTTTAGTCTGCACGTACAAAATAAGACGAATCGCCTATAATTTGAAAATAATACCAATGTCGAAAGCCTAAACGTGCACTGTTCATCAGTCAGTCTCTGTTGCGCGAAATACCGCATACGCGATTGTTTAGTCAGCACGTACAAAATAAGCAGAATCACCTATAATTTGAAAATAAGGCCATATGTCGAAAGCATCAACGTGCACAGTTCATAAGGCAGCCACTGTTGCCCGAAATACCGCATACACGCGTGTTTAGTCCACACGTACAAAATAAGACGAATCAGCTGTAGTTCGAAAATAATGCCATACATCAAAAGCATGAACGTGCACAGTTCATCAGGCAGCCACTTTGCGCGAAACACCCGCATACACCCGTGTTTAGTCCGCACGTACAAACTAAGACGAAGCACCTATAATTTGAAAATAATGTCATATGTCGAAAGCATAAACGTGCACAGTTCATCAGACAGCCTCTGTTGCCCGAAATACCGCACTCACGCGTGTTTATTCCGCACATACAAACTAAGACGAAGCAACTATAATTTGAAAATAATGCCACATGTGGAAAGCATAAACGTGCACAGTTCATCGGGCAGCCACTGTTGCGCGAAACACCCGCATACACCCGTGTTTAGTCGGCGCGCACAAAATAATAAGAATCACCTATAATTTGAAAATAACACCATATGTCGAAAGCGTCAATGTGCACAGTTCATCATGCAGCCACTGTTGCCCGAAATACCGCATAGACGCGTGCTTAGTCCGCACGTACAAAATATGAAGAATCACCTATAATTTGAAAATAATGCCACATGTGGAAAGCATAAACGTGCACAGTTCATCAGGAAGCCACTGTTGCGCGAAACACCCGCATACACCCGTGTTTAGTCCGCACGTACAAAATAGGAAGAATCACCTATAATTTGAAAATATGGCCATATGTCGTAAGCATAAACTTGCACAGTTCATCAGGCAACCACTGTTGCCCGAAATACCGCATATACGGGTGTTTAGTCCGCACGTACAAAATAAGAAGAATGACTATAATATGAAAATAATGCCATATGTCGAAAGCATAAACGTGCACAGTTCATCAGGCAGCCTCACTTGCCCGAAATACCGCATACACGCGTGTATATTCCACACGTACAAACTAAGACGAAGCACCTATAATTTGAAAATAATGTCCTATGTCAAAAGCATAAGCGTGCACAGTTCATCAGGCAGCCTCTGTTGCCCAAAATACCGCATACACGCGTGTTTAGTCCGCACGTACAAAATAAAAAGGATCACTTTAATTTCAAAATAATGCCATATGTCGAAAGCATAAACGTGCACAGTTGATCAGGCAGCCTCAGTTGCCCGAAATGCCGCACACACGCGTGTTTAGTCTGCACGCACAAAATAAGACGAATCGCCTTTAATTTGAAAATAATGCCATATGTCGAAAGCATAAACGTGCACAGTTCATCAGGCAGCCTCACTTGCCCGAAATACCACATACACGCGTGTTTATTCCACACGTACAAACTAAGACGAAGCACCTATAATTTGAAAATAATGTCCTATGTCAAAAGCATAAGCGTGCACAGTTCATCAGGCAGCCTCTGTTGCCCGAAATACCGCATACACGCGTGTTTAGTCCGCACGTACAAAATTAAAAGGATCACTTTAATTTGAAAATAATGTCATACGTTGAAAGCATAAACGTGCACAGTTCATCAGGCAGCCTCAGTTGCCCGAAATACCGCATACACGCGTGTTTAGTCCGCACGTACAAAATAAAAAGAATCACCTATAATTTGAAAATAATGTCATATGTCGAAAGCATAAACGTGCACAGTTCATCATACAGCCACTGTTGCCCGAAATACCGCATACACGCGTGCTTAGTCCGCACGTACAAAATATGAAGAATCACATATAATTTGAAAATAATGCCACATGTGGAAAGCATAAACGTGCACAGTTCATCAGGAAGCCACTGTTGCGCGCAACACCCGCATACACCCGTGTTTAGTCCGCACGTACAAAATAGGAAGAATCACCTATAATTTTAAAATATGGCCATATGTCGTAAGCATAAACTTGCACAGTTCATCAGGCAACCACTGTTGCCCGAAATACCGCATATACGGGTGCTTAGTCCGCACGTACAAAATAAGAAGAATGACTATAATATGAAAATAATGCCATATGTCGAAAACATAAACGTGCACAGTTCATCAGGCAGCCTCTGTTGCCCGAAATACCGCATACACGCGTGTTTAGTCAGCACGTACAAAATAAAACGAATCACCTATAATTTGAAAATAAAGCCATATGTCGAAAACATAAACGTGCGAAGTTCATCAGGCAGCCTCTGTTGCCCGAAATACCGCATACACGCGTGTTTAGTCCGCACGTACAAAATAAAAAGAATTACCTATAATTTGAAAATAATGCCATATGTCGAAAGCATAAACGTGCACAGTTGATCAGGCAGCCTCAGTTGCCCGAAATACCGCACACACGCGTGTTTAGTCCACATGTACAAAATAAGACGAATCGCCTTTAATTTGAAAATATTGTCATACGTTGAAAGCATAAACGTGCACAGTTCATCAGGCAGCCTCAGTTGCCCGAAATACCGCATACACGCGTGTTTAGTCCGCACGTACAAAATAAAAAGAATCACCTATAATTTGAAAATATTGCCATATGTCGAAAGCATAAGCGTGCACAGTTCATCAGGCAGCCTCTGTTGCCCGAAATACCGCATACACGCGTGTTTAGTCCGCACGTACAAAATAAAAAGAATCACCTATAATTTGAAAATAATGCCATATGTCGAAAGCATAAACGTGCACAGTTCATCATACAGCCACTGTTGCCCGAAATACCGCATACACGCGTGCTTAGCCCGCACGTACAAAATATGAAGAATCACATATAATTTGAAAATAATGCCACATGTGGAAAGCATAAACGTGCACAGTTCATCAGGAAGCCACTGTAGCGCGCAACACCCGCATACACTCGTGTTTAGTCCGCACGTACAAAATAGAAAGAATCACCTATAATTTGAAAATATGGCCATATGTCGTAAGCATAAACTTGCACAGTTCATCAAGCAACCACTGTTGCCCGAAATACCGCATATACGGGTGTTTAGTCCGCACGTACAAAATAAGAAGAATGACTATAATATGAAAATAATGCCATATGTCGAAAACATAAACGTGCACAGTTCATCAGGCAGCCTCTGTTGCCCGAAATACCGCATACACGCGTGTTTAGTCAGCACGTACAACATAAAACGAATCACCTATAATTTGAAAATAAAGCCATATGTCGAAAACATAAACGTGCACAGTTCATCAGGCAGCCTCTGTTGCCCGAAATACCGCATACACGCGTGTTTAGTCCGCACGTACAAAATAAAAAGAATTACCTATAATTTGAAAATAATGCCATATGTCGAAAGCATAATCGTGCACAGTTGATCAGGCAGCCTCAGTTGCCCGAAATACCGCACACACGCGTGTCTAGTCCACACGTACAAAATAAGACGAATCGCCTTTAATTTGAAAATAATGTCATACGTTGAAAGCATAAACGTGCACAGTTCATCAGGCAGCCTCAGTTGCCCGAAATACCGCATACACGCGTGTTTAGTCCGCACGTACAAAATAAAAAGAATCACCTATAATTTGAAAATATAGCCATATGTCGAAAGCATAAGCGTGCACAGTTCATAAGGCAGCCTCTGTTGCCCGAAATACCGCATACACGCGTGTTTAGTCCGCACGTACAAAATAAAAAGCATCACTTTAATTTGAAAATAATGCCAGATGTCGAAAGCATAAACGTGCACAGTTGATCAGGCAGCCTCAGTTGCCCGAAATACCTCACACACGCGTGTTTAGTCCGCACGTACAAAATAAGACGAATCGCCTTTAATTTGAAAATAATGTCATACGTTGAAAGCATAAACTTGCACAGTTCATCAGGCAGCCTCAGTTGCCCGAAATACCGCATACACGCGTGTTTAGTCCGCACGTACAAAATAAAAAGAATCAGATATAATTTGAAAATATTGCCATATGTCGAAAGTATAAGCGTGCACGGTTCATCAGGCAGCCTGTGTTGCCCGAAATACCGCATACACGCGTGTTTAGTCCGCACGTACAAAATATGAAGAATCACCAATAATTTGAAAATAATGCCACATGTGGAAAGCATAAACGTGCACAGTTCATCAGGAAGCCACTGTTGCGCGGAACACCCGCATACACCCGTGTTTAGTCCGCACGTACAAAATAGGAAGAATCACCTATAATTTGAAAATATGGCCACATGTCGTAAGCATAAACTTGCATAGTTCATCAGGCAACCACTGTTGCCCGAAATACCGCATATACGGGTGTTTAGTCCGCACGTACAAAATAAGAAGAATGACTATAATATGAAAATAATGCCATATGTCAAAAACACAAACGTGCACAGTTGATCAGGCAGCCTCAGTTGCCCGAAATACCACACACACGCCTGTTTAGTCCGCACGTACAAAATAAGACGAATCGCCTTTAATTTGGAAATAATGTCATATGTTGAAAGCATAAACGTGCACAGTTCATCAGGCAGCCTCAGTTGCCCGAAATACCGCATACACGCGTGTTTATTCCGCACGTACAAACGAAGACGAGGCACCTATAATTAGAAAATAATGTCATATGTCGAAAGCATAAGCGTCCACAGTTCATCAGGAAGCCTCTGTTGCCCGAAATACCGCATACACGCGTGTTTAGTCCGCACATACAAAATAAAAAATCACCTATAATTTGAAAATAATGCCATATGTCGAAAGCATAAACGTGCACAGTTCATCAGGCAGCCTCACTTGCCCGAAATACCACATACACGCGTGTTTATTCCGCACGTACAAACTAAGACGAAGCACCTATAATTTGAAAATAATGTCCTATGTCAAAAGCATAAGCGTGCACAGTTCATCAGGCAGCCTCTGTTGCCCAAAATACCGCATACACGCGTGTTTAGTCCGCACGTACAAAATAAAAATGGTCACTTTAATTTGAAAATAATGCCATATGTCGAAAGCATAAACGTGCACAGTTGATCAGGCAGCCTCAGTTGCCCAAAATGCCGCACACACGCGTGTTTAGTCTGCACGTACAAAATAAGACGAATCGCCTTTAATTTGAAAATAATGTCATACGTTGAAAGCATAAACGTGCACAGTTCATCAGGCAGCCTCAGTTGCCCGAAATGCCGCATGCACGCGTGTTTAGTCCGCACGTACAAAATAAAAATGATCACTTTAATTTGAAAATAATGCCATGTGTCGAAAGCATAAACGTGCACAGTTGATCAGGCAGCCTCAGTTGCCCGAAATGCCGCACACACGCGTGTTTAGTCTGCACGTACAAAATAAGACGAATCGCCTTTAATTTGAAAATAATGTCATACGTTGAAAGCATAAACGTGCACAGTTCATCAGGCAGCCTCAGTTGCCCGAAATACCGCATACACGCGTGTTTATTCCGCACGTACAAACGAAGACGAAGCACCTATAATTATAAAATAATGTCATATGTCAAAAGCATAAGCGTCCACAGTTCATCAGGCAGCCTCTGTTGTCCGAAATACCGCATACACGCGTGTTTAGTCCGCACATACAAAATAAAAAGAATCACCTATAATTTGAAAATAATGCCATATGTCGAAAGCATAAACGTGCACAGTTGATCAGGCAGCCTCAGTTGCCCGAAATACCGCACACACGCGTGTTTAGTCCGCACGTACAAAATAAGACGAATCGCCTTTAATTTGAAAATAATGCCATATGTCGAAAGCATAAGCGCGCACATTTCCTCCGGCAGCCATTGTTGCCCGAAATACCGCATACACGCGTGTTTCGTCCGCACGTACAAAATCAGACGAATCACATATAATTCGAAAATAATGCCATATGTCAAAAGCATAAACGGGGACAGTTCATCAGGCGGCCACTGTTGCCCTAAATACCGCATACATGCGTGTTTAGTCCGCACGTACAAAATAAGAAGAATCACCTATAATTTGAAAATAAGGCCATATGTCGAAAGCATAAACATGCACAGTTCATCAGGCAGCCACTGTTGCCCGAAATACCGCATACACGCGTGTTTCGTCCGCAAGTACAAAATCAGACGAATCACCTATAATTCGAAAATAATGCCATATGTCAAAAGCATAAACGGGCACAGTTCATCAGGCGGCCACTGTTGCGCGAACTACCGCACACACGCGTGTTTAGTCCGCACGTACAAAATAAAAAGAATCACCTATAATTTGAAAATAATGCCACATGTGGAAAGCATAAACGTGCACAGTTCATCAGGCAGCCAGTGTTGTGCGAAACACCCGCATACACCCGTGTATTGTCCGCGCGTACAAAATAATAAGAATCACCTATAATTTGAAAATAAGGCCATATGTCGTAAGCATGAATGTGCACAGTTCATCAGACTGCCACTGTTGCCCAAAATACCGCATACACGCATGTTTACTCCGCACGTACAAAATAAGAAGAATCACCTATTATTTTAAAATAATGTCATATGTCGAAAGCACAAACGTGCACAGTTTATAGTAGTGTATCAGCTCAACTGGCCCACAACTCACACAGTGGCCTGGACGCCATTAATGAGCAATTAGAGCTAATTGGGACCCCCCACATTAATCAGGATCATTCAGGGAGTCATTACACTAATTGGGGCGCATCTAGGACGTGTCCAGACCACTGTGTGAGTTGTGGGCTAGTTGAGCTGATAAAAAATAAAAAAATAGGTAGAAAATAAAATAAAAAGATAGAGATAGAGTGGAGAGAAGGAGTTTAGTTGAAGATCAACGACGTCATCTTGAAGAAAGCGGCCCGGAACGGCCGCTGACCGTCGCTGGGCGACGGAGCACAGAGGCAGGTTGCAAAGCATCGCAGCACCAGTTCCGCACATCCTGTGACGTCAGCTGTGACGTCATCATGGCATGTCTGGGCAAGATAGGACAGCTCTGGACATGCAAGGAGAAAAACACTCGTAATACAGAGGCTGGGAAAGCAAGAGTATGCAAACCATCAATAGCTAACAAGAAAAAACAATTAGTTACACAACAAATGAGCCCACCAGAACAGGAGCGCAGAACCATGCGACTGCTCCATCCGAGAGGCAGGCAGAAACTGACTCGTAATGGTTTTTGTCCAGTATAAACCCCGCAGCTGCACCCCCTAGCGGTTACTTTCTCAACTAATCTCACAACAAAAGTATTAAGAATCACGCCAGCGCTACTCCCGGTCCCAAGGCAGAAGATGATAGAAAATGGTGGGAATGCCCGGACAACAGCAACCAGCACCCGACGTGCACGGGCACGAAAATCGCAAACAAAGCGGGAACAAAGTTGGCGAAATCATTAGTTACACAACAAATCACCTCACCACAGTAGGAGCGCAGACCGATGCGACTGCTCTCGTCGACAGCCAGGGATCAAGTGACGACGGAGCGAACGACCGCACGTCTCCTCCCAACGAGAGCCAGAGGTGGACTGACGTAAGCGCCACTCTACGGGTGCTACGCATGCGCGCGCTCGTAGCGCCCTCTGCGCGCTCCTACCGCCACCTGCGAGAGGCTAAGAGAGAAGAGCATTCTTGCGCCCCCTGCTGGCCGTTCTCATTGGTCGTGAGGCTAAGTGAGAAGAGCATTCCTGCGCCCCCTGCTGGCAGTTCTCATTGGTCCAGACATCATCCTATTGTCTCAGGGCTACACTGTTTTTTTTCACTAATGCTCCTTTGGTCAATCTGCAGTGAAGCCACGGTATGACGTCATCATGCACCTGCGTGGCTCAAGGACGCGTGCGCTCTAGACAGGGGACCTATTATTTATTGAATCACTATCCCAAGATTATTTCCTTTATTCTTCTATAACGATTGCATAGGAAACTATTGCAGAAGAGCACCATGCATGAAAACTGATCGTAGGAATTCCAAAGTCTTACTAAATGAGACTTGCAAAAGAACAAAACATCCTAACATGTAACTCCATCAATGGCTAATAAGAGGACTAGGCACTCAACAAATCAACGCGCGCAGAACTCGGGGCAGCACTATCGTCAAGACGACAATGTTCCTTGTCAAAAAAGAAAAAAATACTAAGCGTCAACAAAGGAAAGCATGCATATTGGGGCATATCAGGACACGTCAGGACAAATCGTACGACTGCTGGGCAACAGAGGAAAACAAAACACTTGAACAGAGTGAAAAAGGCACTCACCATCATTTTTCCCGTTCACAGCATTCCCTCATTGTAAATCCGCTCGTCACAAAATCCACCTGCATCGTCGAACACCATTCACCAGTGACGAACCACACATCCGCACCCCATCAGAGGCAGACAGAACCCCACCGAAGCTACGCTCTTCCACTGACGGCCAACGCCAGGAGCAGAATTTGCGTGTCGAGACCCGTCAGTGTCCAAGAGAGAAGTGAATCCTTGCGCCCCCTGCAGGCCGTTCTCATTGGTCGTAACGTCATCCTATTGTCTCAGGGCTACACAGTTTTTTTCCACTAATGCTCCTCTAGACAAGGTCAACCTGAAACAATAGTCTCTCGGTATGCGGTCATCATGCAGGTGCGTGGCTCAAGGACGCGTACGCTCTAGACAGGGCACCTGTTATTTATTGAATCACTATCCCTAGATTATTTCCTTTATTCTACTATAATGATTGCGTAGGGAACTATTGCAGAAAAACACCATAGACAAGAGGAGATTGTAGCATTTCATTCCCAAAGTCTTACTGTACAGGAAAAAAAATGGTTCAGCAAGACATAAAGTCACACACCTGTCCCCCTCGCGGTTACTCTCTGAACTAAATGAATCGCAAAATTATTAAGAATAGCTCTACTCCCATTCAAGGCAGCACTATCGTCAAGAATATGCCTTGTACAACAAGAAAAAAACTACATGCAGAAGGAAAGCATGTCAGAACAAGCCCAGGCATGTCAGCACATGTTTGTCAGACAAGGGGGGGAAAGCGAAAAGAAACAAAGAAGGAAACCAGCATCAAACTATTTCTAAGCACACGCACTCCTCTTATTCAAAAACAGTGCTCATCATAAATCTGTCCAGGGGAATACACACCATTTTGCTACACTTTTTTCAGTAACAGTCAACGCATTGCTACAGACTGCGTGACGTCATCACATCCTGTCTGAAGAAGAAGACACCGGCAAAAACTCCTATTATTTATTGAATCGCAAGATTATTTCCTTTGTCCTACTCTTAATGACATTGATTCTCTCATTAAAATTCAACAAAAAAGCACCCCGCATATTAACGATTTTCACCCCAAAGGCTCATCATGGTCATTAGAATTACAGTAAACTGCCACTGCTCTTTTAAAATAATAAGTGAGACCACTCAACATCACCTCCAGGCTTATGTAATACATGACCCTTTCTATGCTCATACATTCGTTGTCTGAGGCTACACCTGCGAGCAAAAAAGGCGCGGAAGCCGGGTGGGCAAAGTTCCATTCGCGCATTGCGAGCATAAAGGCGGGAAAGCCTGGGAGCAAAGTTCTATTCGCGCATTCCAAAGCACAAGACAGAACGCCTTTACGGGAACACGATAGCATTCCTATACTATATTAATGATTATTGCATTGCAGTTTAGAAAAACTACAACTAAACTATAATTTTAGGAGCCCGTTAAAATTCTACTTTCTATGAAAACTATAATTGCCCTATTACTTGGATCGCTACTAATGAAGCGCTCCAATTTTTTTCTCTCTTCCCATTTCAGCCTTGTCATGCAGGGAAGCAGACTCATATCCAAAATAATTAATTTACACTGAGGGTGCCGTGCTTCAGGAATTCCTATCCGGCGCTCAGATGCAAGCATTTCTTCACGGATACCTTTAACAGCTGACTTCCTCAACATATCGAACACCCAACAAAATCAAACAAACAATCAGAGAAACCCTCTTCTCAGCTGTACCATGCGACTGTCTTCTTCGTAAAATCGGTGATCTGAGGAAGAGAGCAGCGAAAAATTGCGCGCACTTGTGCTTGATTTAAAAAGCCTGAAGCATATGCCAATAAACCAAGAAAAAGACACTCATGTCTGGTATCTGATAGTGCCACATACACAGACGCATTGTCGCAAAGAAAGCACAGGACAGGGATACACAAATTTCCTTAGGTGAGCAGGGAAAAGGCTTAAGACCTCAGGAATAATAGCAGAGTCACCGGACATCGCTACGCGGCTAACACAAGATAACAACAACAACAAGATAATAGCGGCGGGTAAAATTGCAACACTGCTAAACAAGCCCCAACATGCCATCATGACGTCGCAAACCAGGAAAAAGAAGCACGCGCGCACACACACAGCAGCTCAGGAATGCACAAGGAGAGGTGCTTTATAGGAATTTCTACTCCACACTCAGATACCAGCATTTCTGCACAAATACCTATAACGGCTGACTTCCTCAACATATCGAGGAAAGCGAATACCGACACTCAATATATAACAAAAAACAAACAAATTCCATTCTCATGAACTCTCTCCTCTGCCGAGCGGCTTTCTCCTGCTCTACCTGGATGCTGACTGTTTCCCCTCATCTACATTCTGAGTAAAAGCCGTGAAAAGAGAAAAGAACCGCGACAAATTACACGCATTTGTGGTCCAATAGCTGTAACCGCAAGAAACCGTAGCGCACACCAATACACTGAGAAAAAGACACCCGTTTCTGCCACCAGATAATTCTTGCATAATGCCACATACGCAGCCGCATTGCCCTTGCGTAAAGAAAGCACAGGACAGGGATACACAAATTTCCTTAGGTGAGCAGGGAAAAGGCTGAAGACCTCAGGTCACCACACATCGCCACGCGGCTAGCACAACATGACAGCAACAACATACTAGCAGCGGGAAGAACTGCAACACTGCTAAACAAGTCCAGACATGCCACGATGACGTCACAAATCAGGGGAAAAAGCACACGCATGCACGCACAGAGGACAACGCATTAAACACACGGAGCGCTCAGGAATAATCGTAGCGTTACCGCACATCGCTACGAAGCTCAACGTCTAACGCAAGACGGCAGCAACAAGATATTAGCGAAGGGTAAAAATTGCAACACTACTGAACAAGTCTAGACATGCGGCATCGAATGCGAAAACACTGGTGATCGGGGAAAAGGCCAAAGCCTGCGGCGGATCATCATAGAGCATACACAACTTCATTTTTCTATTTTGCGTAAACTAAACGCGGTCTGCTTGGAAAACGACGTACAAATTTTCTTAGGGAGCAGAGAAATATAGAAATTTGTACTCCATGCTCAGATACCAGCATTTCTGCTCAAAAACCTGCAAAATTAAGCTCTGCTTACTTCGTTAAGATATCGAACACCCAACAAAATCAAACAAACAACCCCACTTCCACTGGTAGAACACTATTCAGCTTTTACGCAGGAGGCTTTCTTCTACATAAAAAGTAGAGAAAATAAGAAAATAGCAGCGAAATATTACACGCACTTTTGCTCGCATAACTATAAGAGAAAAAAATAAATAAAATAACGACGCACACGCTAATAAACTGTGACAAAGACACCCATTTCTGCTATCAGATAATTATTGCATAATGCTAAATACTCATTTGCTTTGACCCTGCGTGAAGAAACCACAGGACAGGGATACACAATCTATCTTAAGCGAGCACGGAAAGTCACTTCTACTCGAACAGCTTAATACCATAAAGTCTGAATTTTCGCAAAGAAAATAAAGCCTGAACAGCGCTACGAAGGTGACAGACACATACTGACAAACAAACAAACACTTCTTCGAGTCTGTATTATCTTTTAAAAAATAACGAAAGCACACATAAAAAAATCAAATCGGCTAGGTAGCCTACCAGACGTTGTGCCTTAAAGTTGGCTGCACGCAATGTGCGAAAGCATGCTGTGAAGCCAACTTGCGGTTTTGCTGGATGCACATGAAGTCCGATTCCAATTGGAAATCGCGCTAAGGACGTGCCAAACGTGGAATTTTCGCAAGATTAATCCCAATACCTGGAATTCTGTTCATTTTAGCGGGAATGCTGGCGCTTGTGCTCCATTATTCGAAATTTTCGAATATTCGAATTTCTCGATTATCAAATTTTCGAATACGAATAGGGTTCGAATATCAACAATATTCGAACAATATTCGAAATTTCGAATATTCGCACACCTCTAGTGAATACTGACACTCAACGATATATAACAAAAAACAAACAAATTCCATTCTCATGAACTCTCCTCTGCCGAGCGGCTTTCTCCTGCTCTACCTGGATGCTGACTTTTTCCCCCCTCACCTACATTCTGAGTAAAAACAGTGACAGAAGAAAAGAACCGCGAAAAATTACACGCATTTGTGTCACAGGACAGGAATACACAAATTTCCTTAAGTGAGCAGGGAAAAGGCTTAAGTCGGTACCGCTCAGGAATAATCGGAGAATCACCGCGTATCGCTACGCGGCTAGCGCTTGAACAGCGCTACGAACGTGACAGATACATACTAACAAACAAACAACAGCAGGACCGGCGTCGGGCACTCATAAAATACCCTGGCCAAAACAAAGACTTCGCCAGGTTCGCGAGGCAATTCCATTAAAAACGCTCGTCCTATCCTACAGATAGCAATGCAAACGCGACTGCCCTTATTTTTTAAACCACTATTTCACGCAATAGTACATAAATGTATCACTCGTGCCACACGAAAAGGCAAACACTTACTTGTCAAGTGGGGTCCCAGCGCGTGCGCGCGCGCACACACACAGGCACACACACACACACTAACATTTTCACACTCACAAACACAAAGTCTATTTTCACAACCACATAAATCCATATTATTCCTCAGGTCAATAATTATCCTGCCATCGTCAAAAGACGGCACAGACATGTATGCTTACGCAAGACAATCGGTCCTCGTTCCGGATGTAATAGGATATCGTCACTCGGCCGGCGCGAACCAATAAAGAAAGAAAGGAATGCATGTTCGCTATACGAAGAAAACGGTGCCCTGCTTCTACGCAGCGATCATTATACAGACGCGTAAATGTGAACATCATTCGCTACACACTGTAGCTCTCATCATTTTTAAACCAAACCGTGTTCATAGGTCTTCACTAAATAGGTGAGCCGATAATTGACTTTGTCCAAATAAAATCAAATAAAATAATCATTCCAGCATCGCTGCTGCAAGCTTGGGTACCCAACAGAGCAGCGCGCTCCCATCAACACGCCTTGGGCTGACCTTACACACCCGAAGCCTTTTCTGAATACATTCTGCAGGCGCTGGAATAAAAGATTTATCGCGAGGGTACTACGATGTCAGCTCTGTTGCTGTTTAAGTGATAAAACAGTGCGCTTACGCGGGGCAATCGCGCGTCCAAACCGCGAGAACGGGTCCGCGTTGCGCTCGCGCCGCGGGAATCGCACGCGTCGGAAGTCCAAACCGCGAGACCGGGGTCCGCGCGCGCGCTTCGCGGTTCGGGCGCACTGTTTTATCACTTAAACAGCAACAGAGCTGACATCGTAGTACCCTCGCGATAAATCTTTTATTCCAGCGCCGGCAGAATGCATTCAGAAAAGGCTTCGGGTGTGTAAGGTCAGCCCAAGGCGTGTTGATAGGAGCGCGCTGCTCTGTTGGGTACCCAAGCTTGCAGCCAGCGATGCTGGAATGATTATTTTATTTTATTTTATTTGGAGTCATTATCGGCTCACCTATTTAGTGAAGACCTATGAACACGGTTTGGTTTAAAAATGATGAGAGCTACAGTGTGTAGCGAATGATGTTCACATTTACGCGTCTGTATAATGATCGCTGCGTAGAAGCACGGCACCGTTTTCTTCGTATAGCGAACATGCATTCCTTTCTTTCTTTATTGGTTCGCGCCGGCCGAGTGACGATATCCTATTACATCCGGAACGAGGACCGATTGTCTTGCGTAAGCATACATGTCTGTGCCGTCTTTTGACGATGGCAGGATAATTATTGACCTGAGGAATAATATGGATTTATGTGGTTGTGAAAATAGACTTTGTGTTTGTGAGTGTGAAAATGTTAGTGTGTGTGTGTGTGCCTGTGTGTGCGCGCGCGCACGCGCTGGGACCCCACTTGACAAGTAAGTGTTTGCCTTTTCGTGTGGCACGAGTGATACATTTATGTACTATTGCGTGAAATAGTGGTTTAAAAAATAAGGGCAGTCGCGTTTGCATTGCTATCTGTAGGATAGGACGAGCGTTTTTAATGGAATTGCCTCGCGAACCTGGCGAAGTCTTTGTTTTGGCAGGGTATTTTATGAGTGCCCGACGCCGGTCCTGCTGTTGTTTGTTTGTTAGTATGTATCTGTCACGTTCGTAGCGCTGTTCAAGCGCTAGCCGCGTAGCGATACGCGGTGATTCTCCGATTATTCCTGAGCGGTACCGACTTAAGCCTTTTCCCTGCTCACTTAAGGAAATTTGTGTATCCCTGTCCTGTGACACAAATGCGTGTAATTTTTCGCGGTTCTTTTCTTCTGTCACTGTTTTTACTCAGAATGTAGGTGAGGGGGGAAAAAGTCAGCATCCAGGTAGAGCAGGAGAAAGCCGCTCGGCAGAGGAGAGTTCATGAGAATGGAATTTGTTTGTTTTTTGTTATATATCGTTGAGTGTCAGTATTCACTAGAGGTGTGCGAATATTCGAAATTTCGAATATTGTTCGAATATTGTTGATATTCGAACCCTATTCGTATTCGAAAATTTGATAATCGAGAAATTCGAATATTCGAAAATTTCGAATAATGGAGCACAAGCGCCAGCATTCCCGCTAAAATGAACAGAATTCCAGGTATTGGGATTAATCTTGCGAAAATTCCACGTTTGGCACGTCCTTAGCGCGATTTCCAATTGGAATCGGACTTCATGTGCATCCAGCAAAACCGCAAGTTGGCTTCACAGCATGCTTCCGCACATTGCGTGCAGCCAACTTTAAGGCACAACGTCTGGTAGGCTACCTAGCCGATTTGATTTTTTTATGTGTGCTTTCGTTATTTTTTAAAAGATAATACAGACTCGAAGAAGTGTTTGTTTGTTTGTTAGTATGTGTCTGTCACCTTCGTAGCGCTGTTCAGGCTTTATTTTCTTTGCAAAAATTCAGACTTTATGGTATTAAGCTGTTCGAGTAGAAGTGACTTTCCGTGCTCGCTTAAGATAGATTGTGTATCCCTGTCCTGTGGTTTCTTCACGCAGGGCCAAAGCAAATGAGTATTTAGCATTATGCAATAATTATCTGATAGCAGAAATGGGTGTCTTTGTCACAGTTTATTAGCGTGTGCGTCGTTATTTTATTTTTTTTTTCTCTTATAGCTATGCGAGCAAAAGTGCGTGTAATATTTCGCTGCTCTTTTCTTATTTTCTCTACTTTTTATGTAGAAGAAAGCCTCCTGCGTAAAAGCTGAATAGTGTTCTACCAGTGGAAGTGGGGTTGTTTGTTTGATTTTGTTGGGTGTTCGATATCTTAACGAAGTAAGCAGAGCTTAATTTTGCAGGTTTTTGAGCAGAAATGCTGGTATCTGAGCACGGAGTACAAATTTCTATATTTCTCTGCTCCCTAAGAAAATTTGTACGTCGTTTTCCAAGCAGACCGCGTTTAGTTTACGCAAAATAGAAAAATGAAGTTGTGTATGCTCTATGATGATCCGCCGCAGGCTTAGGCCTTTTCCCCGATCACCAGTGTTTTCGCATTCGATGCCGCATGTCTAGACTTGTTCAGTAGTGTTGCAATTTTTACCCTTCGCTAATATCTTGTTGCTGCCGTCTTGCGTTAGACGTTGAGCTTCGTAGCGATGTGCGGTAACGCTACGATTATTCCTGAGCGCTCCGTGTGTTTAATGCGTTGTCCTCTGTGCGTGCATGCGTGTGCTTTTTCCCCTGATTTGTGACGTCATCGTGGCATGTCTGGACTTGTTTAGCAGTGTTGCAGTTCTTCCCGCTGCTAGTATGTTGTTGCTGTCATGTTGTGCTAGCCGCGTGGCGATGTGTGGTGACCTGAGGTCTTCAGCCTTTTCCCTGCTCACCTAAGGAAATTTGTGTATCCCTGTCCTGTGCTTTCTTTACGCAAGGGCAATGCGGCTGCGTATGTGGCATTATGCAAGAATTATCTGGTGGCAGAAAGGGTGTCTTTTTCTCAGTGTATTGGTGTGCGCTACGGTTTCTTGCGGTTACAGCTATTGGACCACAAATGCGTGTAATTTTTCGCGGTTCTTTTCTCCTTTCACGGCTTTTACTCAGAATGTAGATGAGGGGAAACAGTCAGCATCCAGGTAGAGCAGGAGAAAGCCGCTCGGCAGAGGAGAGAGTTCATGAGAATGGAATTTGTTTGTTTTTTGTTATATGTTGAGTGTCGGTATTCGCTTTCCTCGATATGTTGAGGAAGTCAGCCGTTATAGGTATTTGTGCAGAAATGCTGGTATCTGAGTGTGGAGTAGAAATTCCTATAAAGCACCTCTCCTTGTGCATTCCTGAGCTGCTGTGTGTGTGCGCGCGTGCTTCTTTTTCCTGGTTTGCGACGTCATGATGGCATGTTGGGGCTTGTTTAGCAGTGTTGCAATTTTACCCGCCGCTATTATCTTGTTGTTGTTGTTATCTTGTGTTAGCCGCGTAGCGATGTCCGGTGACTCTGCTATTATTCCTGAGGTCTTAAGCCTTTTCCCTGCTCACCTAAGGAAATTTGTGTATCCCTGTCCTGTGCTTTCTTGGCGACAATGCGTCTGTGTATGTGGCACTATCAGATACCAGACATGAGTGGTCCTTTTTCTTGGTTTATTGGCTTATGCTTCAGGCTTTTAAATCAAGCACAAGTGCGCGCAATTTTTCGCTGCTCTCTTCCTCAGATCACCGATTTTACGAAGAAGACAGTCGCATGGTACAGCTGAGAAGAGGGTTTCTCTGATTGTTTGGTTGATTTTGTTGGGTGTGTTCGATATGTTGAGGAAGTCAGCTGTTAAAGGTATCCGTGAAGAAATGCTTGCATCTGAGCGCCGGATAGGAATTCCTGAAGCACGGCACCCTCAGTGTAAATTAATTATTTTGGATATGAGTCTGCTTCCCTGCATGACAAGGCTGAAATGGGAAGAGAGAAAAAAATTGGAGCGCTTCATTAGTAGCGATCCAAGTAATAGGGCAATTATAGTTTTCATAGAAAGTAGAATTTTAATGGGCTCCTAAAATTATAGTTTAGTTGTAGTTTTTCTAAACTGCAATGCAATAATCAGTAATATAGTATAGGAATGCTATCGTGTTCCCGTAAAGGCGTTCTGTCTTGTGCTTTGGAATGGCGCGAATAGAACTTTGCTCCCAGGCTTTCCCGCCTTTATGCTCGCAATGCGCGAATGGAACTTTGCCCACCCGGCTTCCGCGCCTTTTTTGCTCGCAGGTGTAGCCTCAGACAACGAATGTATGAGCATAGAAAGGGTCATGTATTACATAAGCCTGGAGGTGATGTTGAGTGGTCTCACTTATTATTTTAAAAGAGCAGTGGCAGTTTACTGTAATTCTAATGACCATGATGAGCCTTTGGGGTGAAAATCGTTAATATGCGGGTGCTTTTTTGTTGAATTTTAATGAGAGAATCAATGTCATTAAGAGTAGGACAAAGGAAATAATCTTGCGATTCAATAAATAATAGGAGTCTTTGCCGGTGTCTTCTTCTTCAGACAGGATGTGATGACGTCACGCAGTCTGTAGCAATGCGTTGACTGTTACTGAAAAAAGTGTAGCAAAATGGTGTGTATTCCCCTGGACAGATTTATGATGAGCACTGTTTTTGAATAAGAGGAGTGCGTGTGCTTAGAAATAGTTTGATGCTGGTTTCCTTCTTTGTTTCTTTTCGCTTTCCCCCCCTTGTCTGACAAACATGTGCTGACATGCCTGGGCTTGTTCTGACATGCTTTCCTTCTGCATGTAGTTTTTTTCTTGTTGTACAAGGCATATTCTTGACGATAGTGCTGCCTTGAATGGGAGTAGAGCTATTCTTAATAATTTTGCGATTCATTTAGTTCAGAGAGTAACCGCGAGGGGGACAGGTGTGTGGCTTTATGTCTTGCTGAACCATTTTTTTTTCCTGTACAGTAAGACTTTGGGAATGAAATGCTACAATCTCCTCTTGTCTATGGTGTTTTTTTGCAATAGTTCCCTACGCAATCATTATAGTAGAATAAAGGAAATAATCTAGGGATAGTGATTCAATAAATAACAGGTGCCCTGTCTAGAGCGTACGCGTCCTTGAGCCACGCACCTGCATGATGACCGCATACCGAGAGACTATTGTTTCAGGTTGACCTTGTCTAGAGGAGCATTAGTGGAAAAAAACTGTGTAGCCCTGAGACAATAGGATGACGTTACGACCAATGAGAACGGCCTGCAGGGGGCGCAAGGATTCACTTTTCTCTTGGACACTGACGGGTCTCGACACGCAAATTCTGCTCCTGGCGTTGGCCGTCAGTGGAAGAGCGTAGCTTCGGTGGGGTTCTGTCTGCCTCTGATGGGGTGCGGATGTGTGGTTCGTCACTGGTGAATGGTGTTCGACGATGCAGGTGGATTTTGTGACGAGCGGATTTACAATGAGGGAATGCTGTGAACGGGAAAAATGATGGTGAGTGCCTTTTTCACTCTGTTCAAGTGTTTTGTTTTCCTCTGTTGCCCAGCAGTCGTACGATTTGTCCTGACGTGTCCTGATATGCCCCAATATGCATGCTTTCCTTTGTTGACGCTTAGTATTTTTTTCTTTTTTGACAAGGAACATTGTCGTCTTGACGATAGTGCTGCCCCGAGTTCTGCGCGCGTTGATTTGTTGAGTGCCTAGTCCTCTTATTAGCCATTGATGGAGTTACATGTTAGGATGTTTTGTTCTTTTGCAAGTCTCATTTAGTAAGACTTTGGAATTCCTACGATCAGTTTTCATGCATGGTGCTCTTCTGCAATAGTTTCCTATGCAATCGTTATAGAAGAATAAAGGAAATAATCTTGGGATAGTGATTCAATAAATAATAGGTCCCCTGTCTAGAGCGCACGCGTCCTTGAGCCACGCAGGTGCATGATGACGTCATACCGTGGCTTCACTGCAGATTGACCAAAGGAGCATTAGTGAAAAAAAAACAGTGTAGCCCTGAGACAATAGGATGATGTCTGGACCAATGAGAACTGCCAGCAGGGGGCGCAGGAATGCTCTTCTCACTTAGCCTCACGACCAATGAGAACGGCCAGCAGGGGGCGCAAGAATGCTCTTCTCTCTTAGCCTCTCGCAGGTGGCGGTAGGAGCGCGCAGAGGGCGCTACGAGCGCGCGCATGCGTAGCACCCGTAGAGTGGCGCTTACGTCAGTCCACCTCTGGCTCTCGTTGGGAGGAGACGTGCGGTCGTTCGCTCCGTCGTCACTTGATCCCTGGCTGTCGACGAGAGCAGTCGCATCGGTCTGCGCTCCTACTGTGGTGAGGTGATTTGTTGTGTAACTAATGATTTCGCCAACTTTGTTCCCGCTTTGTTTGCGATTTTCGTGCCCGTGCACGTCGGGTGCTGGTTGCTGTTGTCCGGGCATTCCCACCATTTTCTATCATCTTCTGCCTTGGGACCGGGAGTAGCGCTGGGCGTGATTCTTAATACTTTTGTTGTGAGATTAGTTGAGAAAGTAACCGCTAGGGGGTGCAGCTGCGGGGTTTATACTGGACAAAAACCATTACGAGTCAGTTTCTGCCTGCCTCTCGGATGGAGCAGTCGCATGGTTCTGCGCTCCTGTTCTGGTGGGCTCATTTGTTGTGTAACTAATTGTTTTTTCTTGTTAGCTATTGATGGTTTGCATACTCTTGCTTTCCCAGCCTCTGTATTACGAGTGTTTTTCTCCTTGCATGTCCAGAGCTGTCCTATCTTGCCCAGACATGCCATGATGACGTCACAGCTGACGTCACAGGATGTGCGGAACTGGTGCTGCGATGCTTTGCAACCTGCCTCTGTGCTCCGTCGCCCAGCGACGGTCAGCGGCCGTTCCGGGCCGCTTTCTTCAAGATGACGTCGTTGATCTTCAACTAAACTCCTTCTCTCCACTCTATCTCTATCTTTTTATTTTATTTTCTACCTATTTTTTTATTTTTTATCAGCTCAACTAGCCCACAACTCACACAGTGGTCTGGACACGTCCTAGATGCGCCCCAATTAGTGTAATGACTCCCTGAATGATCCTGATTAATGTGGGGGTCCCAATTAGCTCTAATTGCTCATTAATGGCGTCCAGGCCACTGTGTGAGTTGTGGGCCAGTTGAGCTGATACACTACTACTGTTTATCAGGCAGCCACTGTTGCCCGAAATACTGCATACATGCGTGTTTAGTCCGCAAGTACAAAATAAGACGAATCGCCTATAATTTGAAAATAATGCCATATGTCGAAAGCATAACCGCGCACATTTCCTCCGGCAGCCACTGTTGCCCGAAATACCGCATACACGCGTGTTTCGTCCGCAAGTACAAAATCAGACGAATCACCTATAATTCGAAAATAATGCCATATGTCAAAAGCATAAACGGCACAGTTCATCAGGCGGCCACTGTTGCCCTAAATACCGCATACATGCGTGTTTAGTCCGCACGTACGAAATAAGAAGAATCACCTATAATTTGAAAATAATGACAGATGTCGAAAGCATAAACGTGAACAGTTTGTCAGGCAGCCACTGTTGCGCGAAATACCGCATACACCCTTGTTTAGTCCGCACGTACGAAATAAGAAGCATCATCTATAATTTGAAAATAAGCCATACGTCGAAAGCATAAACGAGCACAGTTCATCAGCCAGCCACTGTTGGGCGAAATACCGCATACACCAGTGCTTAGTCCGCACGCACAAAATAAGAAGAATCACCTATATTTTGAAAATAATGCCATATGTCGAAAGCATTGCCGTGCACAGTTCCTCAGGCAGCCACTGTTGCCCAAAATACCGCAGACAAGCCTGTTTAGTCCGCACATACAAAATAAGACGAATCGCCTATAATTTGAAAATAATGCCAATGTCGAAATATAAATGCACATTTCATCAGGCAGCCTCTGTTGCCCGAACTACCGCTTACACGCTTGTTTAGTCCGCACGTACAAAATAAAAATAATCACCTATAATTTGAAAATAATGCCATATGTCGAAAGCGTGAACGTGCCCAGTTTATCATGCAGCCACTGTTGCGCAAATACCGTATACACCCGTGTTTAGTCCGCACGTACAAAATAACAAGAATCATCTATAATTTGAAAATAAGGTCATATGTCGAAAGCATAAACATGCACAGTTCATCAGGCAGCCACTGTTGCGCGAAATATCGCGTACACCCGCGTTTAGTCCGCACGTACAAAATAAGAAGAATCACCTATAATTTGAAAATAAGGTCATATGTCGAAAGCATAAACATGCACAGTTCATAAGGCAGCCACTGTTGCCCGAAATACCGCACACACGCATGTTTATTCCGCACGTACAAACTAAGACGAAGCAGCTGTAATTTGAAAATAATGACATATGTCGAAAGCATAAACGTGCACAGTTCATCAGACAGCCTCTGTTGCCCGAAATACCGCATACACGCGCGTTTAGTCCACACGTGAAAAATAAAAAGGATCACCTATAATTTGAAAATAATGCCACATGTGGAAAGCATAAACGTGCCACAGTTCATCAGGCAGCCAGTGTTGTGCGAAACACCCGCATACACCCGTGTATTGTCCGCGCGTACAAAATAATAAGAATCACCTATGATTTGAAAATAAGGCCATATGTCGAAAGCATCAATGTGCACAGTTCATCAGACAGCCACTGTTGCCCAAAATACCGCATACACGCATGTTTACTCCGCACGTACAAAATAAGAAGAATCACCTATTATTTTAAAATAATGTCATATGTCGAAAGCACAAACGTGCACAGTTTATCAGGCAGCCACTGTTGCCCGAAATACTGCATACATGCGTGTTTAGTGCGCAAGTACAAAATACGACGAATCGCCTATAATTTGAAAATACTGCCATATGTCAAAAGCATAAACGGGCGCAGTTCATCAGGCGGCCACTGTTGCCCTAAATACCGCATACATGCGTGTTTAGTCCGCACGTACAAAATAAGAAGAATCACCTATAATTTGAAAATAAGGCCATATGTCGAAAGCATAAACATGCACAGTTCATCAGGCGCCCACTGTTGCCCGAAATACTGCATATACGCGTGTTGAGTCCGCACGTAGAAAAGAAGAATCACTATAATATGAAAATAATGCTATATGTCGAAAACATAAATGTGCACAATTCCTCAGGCAGCCACTGTTGCCCGAAATACCCCATACACGCGTGTTTAGTCCGCACGTACAAAATAAAAAGAATCACCGATAATTTTAAAATAATGCCATATGTCGAAAGCATATACGTGCACAGTTCATCAGGCAGCCTCAGTTGCCCGAAATACCGCATACACGAGTGTTTATTCCTCACGTACAAACTAAGACGAAGCACCTATACTTTGAAAATAATGTGATATGTCGAAAGCATAAACGTGCCCAGTTCATCAGGCAGCCACTGTTGCGCGAAATACCGCACACACCCGTGTTTAGTCCGCACGTACAAAATAAGAAGAATCACCTATAATTTGAAAATAATGTCTTATGTCGAAAGCATAAACATGCACAGTTCATCAGGCAGCCACTGCTGCCCGAAATACCGCATACACGCGTGTTTAGTCCGCACGTACAAACTAAGACCAAGCACCTATAATTTGAAAATGTCATATGTCGAAAGCATAAACGTGCACAGTTCATCAGGCAGCCTCTGTTGCACGAAATACCGCATACACGCGTGTTTAGTCCGCACGTACAAAATAAAAAGAATCGCCAATAATTTGAAAATAATGCCATATGTCGAAAGCATAAACGTGCACAGTTCATCAGGCAGCCACTGTTGCGCGAATACTGCACACACCCGTGTTTAGTCCGCACGTACAAAATAAGAACAATCACCTACAATTTGAAAATAATGCCACATGTGGAAAGCATAAACGTGCACAGTTCATCAGGCAGCCACTGTTGCGCGAAACACCCGCATACACCCGTGTTTAGTCCGCACGTACAAAATAAGAAGAATCACCTATAATTTGAAAATATGGCCATATGTCGTAGGCATAAACATGCACAATTCCTCAGGCAGCCACTGTTGCCCGAAATACCGCGTACACGCGTGTTTAGTCCGCACGAACAAAATAAGAAGAATCCCCTATAATTTGAAAATAATGCCATATGTCGAAAGCATAAACGTGGACAGTTTATGAGGCAGCGACTGTCGCGCAAAATACGCATACACCCGTGTTTAGTCCGCACGTACAAAATAAGAAGAATCACCTGTAATTTGAAAATAATGTCATATGTCGAAAGCATCAACATGCAGAGTTCATCAGGCAGCCTCTGTTGCCCCAAATACCGCATACACGCGTGTTTAGTCCGCACGTACAAAATAAAAATAATCACCTATAATTGAAAATAATGCCGTATGTCGAAATCATAAACGTGCACAGTTCATCAGGCAGCCTCAGTTGCCCGAAATACCGCATACACGCGTGTTTATTCCGCACGTACAAAATAAGTCGAATCGCATTTAATTTGAAAATAATGCCATATGTCGAAAGCATAAACGTGCACAGTTCATCAGGTAGCCACTGTTGCGCGAAATACCGCACACACCCTGTTTAGTCTGCACGTGCAAAATAAGAAGAATCTCCTATAATTTGAAAATAATGTCTTATGTCGAAAGTATAAACATGCACAGTTCATCAGGCAGCCACTGTTGCCCGAAATACCGCATACACGCGTGTTTATTCCGCACGTACAAACTAAGACGTAGCACCTATAATTTGAAAATAATGTCATATGTCGAAAGCATAAACGTGCACAGTTCCTCAGGCAGGAACTGTTGCTCAAAATACCACATACACCCGTGTTTAGTCCGCACGAACAAAATAAGAAGAATCACCTATAATTTGAAAATAATGCCATATGTTGAAAGGATAAATGTGCACAGTTGATCAGGCAGCCACTGTCGCACAAAATACATCATACACCCGTGTTTAGTCCGCACGTACAAACTAAGACGAAGCACCTATAATTTGAAAATAATGCCATATGTCGAAAGCATAAACGTGCACAGTTCATCAGGCAGCCACTGTTGCGCGAAATACCGCACACACCCGTGTTTAGTCCGCACGTACAAAATAAAAAGAATCACCTATAATTTGAAAATAATGCCATATTTCGAAAGCATATATGTGCACAGTTCATCAGGCAGGCTCAGTTGCCTGAAATACCGCACACACGGGTGTTTAGTCCGCACGAACAAAATAAGAACAATCACCTATAATTTGAAAATATTGCCATATGTCGAAAGCATAAACGTCCACAGTTTATCAGGCAGCCACTGTCGCGCAAAATACCGCATACACGCGTGTTTAGTCCGCACGTACAAAATAAGAAGAATCACCTATAATTTGAAAATAATGGCACATGTCGAAAGCATAAACGTATACACTTCATCACGCAGCCACTGTTGCCCGAAATACCGCATATAGGCGTGTTTAGTCCGCACGTACAAAATAAGAATCACTATAATATGAAAATAATGCCATATGTCGAAAGCATAAACGTGCACAGTTCATCAGGCAGCCTCAGTTGCCCGAAATACCGCATACACGCGTGTTTATTCCGCACGTACAAATTAAAAACAATCACCTATATGAAAATAATGCGATATGTCGAAAGCATAAACGTGCACAGTTTCATCAGGCAGCCTCTGGTGCCCGAAATACCCCATACACTCGTGTTTAGTCCGCACGTACAAATTAAAAACAATCACCTATATGAAAATAATGCCATATGTCGAAAGCATAAACGTGCACAGTTCATCAGGCAGCCTCAGTTGCCCGAAATACCCCATACACGCGTGTTTAGTCCGCACGTACAAAATAAGACGAATCGCCTTAATTTGAAAATAATGCCATATGCCGAAAGCATAAACCTGCACAGTTCATCAGGCAGCCACTGTTGCGCGAAATACCGCACACACCCGTGTTTAGTCCGCGCGTACAAAATAAGAAGAATCACCTATAATTTGAAAATAAGACCATATGTCAAAAGCATAAACGTGCACAGTTCATCAGGCAGCCACTGCTGCTCGAAATACCACATACACCCGTGTTTAGTGCGCACGAACAAAATAAAAAGAATCACCTATAATTTGAAAATAATGCCATATGTCAAAAGCATAAACGTGCACAGTTCATCAGGCAGCCTCCGTTGCCCGAAATACCGCACACACGCGTGTTTAGTCCTCACGTACAAAATAAGACGAATCGCCTTTAATTTGAAAATAATGCCATTATGTCGAAAGCATAAATGTGCACAGTTCAGCAGGCAGCCACTGTTGCGCGAAACACCTGCATACACCCGTGTTTAGTCCGCGCGTACAAAATAAGAAGAATCACCTATAATTTGAAAATAAGACCATATGTCAAAAGCGTAAACATGCACAGTTCATCAGGCACCCACTGTTGCCAGAAATACCGCATACACGCGTGTTTAGTCCGCACGTACAAAATAAGACGAATCACCTTTAATTTGAAAATAATGCCATATGCCGAAAGCATAAACGTGCACAGTTCATCAGGCAGCCTCAGTTGCCCGAAATACCGCATACACGCGTGTTTAGTCCGCACGTACAAAATAAGACGAATCACCTTAATTTGAAAATAATGCCATATGCCGAAAGCATAAACGTGCACAGTTCATCAGGCAGCCACTGTTGCACGAAACACCCGCATACACCCGTGTTTAGTCTGCGCGTAGAAAATAAGAATAATCACCTATAATTTGAAAATAAGACCATATGTCAAAAGCATAAACGTGCACAGTTCATTAGGCAGCCACTGTTGCTCGAAACACCACATACACCCGTGTTTAGTCCGCACGAACAAAATAAGAAGAATCACCTATAATTTGAAAATAATGCCATATGTCGAAAGCATAAACATGCAGAGTTCATCAGGCTGCCACTGTTGCCCGAAATACCGCATACACGCGTGTTTAGTCTGCACGTACAAAATAAGAAGAATCACGTATAATTTGAAAATAATGCAATATGTCGAAAGCATAAACGTGCACAGTTTATCAGGCAGCCACTGTTGCCCACAATACCGCATATACGCGTGTTTAGTCTGCACGTACAAAATAAAAAGAATCACCTATAATTTCAAAATATGCAATATGTCGAAAGCATAAACGTGCACAGTTTATCAGGCAGCCACTGTCGCGCAAAATACCGCATACAGCCGTGTTTAGTCCGCACGAACAAAATAGGAAGAATCACCTATAATTTGAAAATAATGCCATATGTCAAAAGCGTAAACGTGCACAGTTCATCAGGCAGCCACTGTTGCTCGAATACCACATACACCAGTGTTTAGTCCGCACGAACAAAATAAGAAGAATCACTTATAATTTGAAAATAATGTCATATGTCGAAAACATAAATGTGCACGATTCCTCAGGCAGCCACTGTTGCCCGAAATACCGCATACACGCGTGTTTAGACCGCACGTACAAAACTAAGACGAGGCATCTATAATTTGAAAATAATGTCATTATGTTGAAAGCATAAACGTGCATAATTCCTCAGACAGCCAGTGTTGCAGGAAATACCGCATACACGCTGTTTAGTCCGCACGTACAAAATATGACGAATCGTCTATAATTGGGAAATAATGTCATATGTCAAAAGCATAAACGTGCACAGTTCATCAGGCAGCCTCTGTTGCCCGAAGTACCCGCATACACGCGTGTTTAGTCCGCACATACAAAATAAGAAGAATCACCTATAATTTAAAAATAATGCCACATGTGGAAAGCATAAACGTGCACAGTTCATCAGGCAGCATCAGTTGTCCGAATACCGCATACCCTGTGTTTAGTCCGCACGTACAAAAAACGAATCGCCTATAATTCGGAAATAAGGCCATATGTCGAAAGCATAAACGTGCACAGTTCTTCAGGCAGCCACTGTTGCGCGAAACACCAGCATACACCCTTGTTTTAGTCCGCACGTACAAAATAAGAAGAATCACCTATAATTTGAAAATATGGCCATATGTCGTAAGCATAAACATGCACAGCTCATCAGGCACCCACTGTTGCCCGAAATACCACACACACGCGTGTTTAGTCTGCATGTACAAAATAAGACGAATCGCCTTTAATTTGAAAATAATGCCATATGTCGAAAGCATAAACGTGCTCAGTTCATCAGGCAGCCACTGTTGCGCGAAATACCGCACACAGCCGGCCACATGTGGAAAGCATAAACCGTGCACACTTCATCAGGCAGCCACTATTGCGCGAAACACCCGCATACACCCGTGTTTAGTCCGCGCGTACAAAAAAAGAATAATCACCTATAATTTGAAAATAAGACCATATTCAAAAGCATAAACGTGCACAGTTCATCAGGCAGCCACTGTTGCTCGAAATACCACATACACCCGTGTTTAGTCCGCACGTACAAAATAAGAAGAATCGCCTATAATTTGAAAATAATGTAATAAGTCGAAAGCAAAAACATGCAGAGTTCATCAGGGCAGCCACTGTTGCCGCCCGAAATACCGCATACACGCGTGTTAGTCCGCACGTACAAACTAAGACGAAGCGCCTATAATTTGAAAATAATGTCATATGTCAAAAGCATAAACGTGCACAGTTCATCAGGCAGCCACTGTTGCCCAAAATACCGCATAACACCATGTTTAAGTCCGCACCGTACAAAATAAAAAGAATCGCCTATAATTTGAAAAATATGTCATATGTCGAAAGCATAACATGCACAGTTCATCAGGCAGACACTGTTGCCCGAAATACCGCACACACGCGTGTTTAGTCCGCACGTTCAAGATAAGACGAATCGCTTTAATTTGAAAATAATGCCGTATTATCGAAAGCATCAACGTGCACAGTTTCATCAGGCAGCCACTGTTGCGCGAAATACCGCATACACCCGTGTTTAGTCCGCACGTACAAAAATAAGAAGAATCACCTATATTTTGAAAACATTGGCACTTGTCGAAAGCATAAAACGTGCACTAGTTCGTCAGGCAGCCACTGTTGCCCGAAATAACCGCATACACCCATGTTTAGTCCCGAACGTACAAAATAAGAAGAATCACCTATAATTTGAAAATAATGCCAATATGTCAAAAGCATACACATGCACAGTTCATCAGGCACAACTGTTGCGCGAAATACCGCATACACGCGTGTTTACAGTCCGCGCGTACAAACTAAGACGAAGCAGCTATAATTTTGAAAATAAATGTCAAGATGCTGAAAGCATAAACGTGCACAGTTCATCAGGCAGCCTCTGTTGCCCGAAATACCGCATACCACACGTGTTTAGTCCGCACGTACAAACTAAGACGAGGCCACCTATAATTTGAAAATATTGTCTAATGAATGTCCGAAAGCATAAACGTGCACAGTTCATCAGGCAGCCTCACTTGCCCGAAATACCGCACACACGCGTGTTTAGTCCGCACGTTCAAAATAATACGAATTGCTTTTAATTTGAAAATAATGCCGTAATGTCGAAAGCATAAACGTGCACAGTTCATCAGCAGCCACTGTTGCGCAAAATACCGCACGCACCCGTGTTTAGTCGCACGTACAAAATAAGAAGAATCACCTAAAATTTGAAAATAATGCCACATGTAGAAAGCATAAACGTGCACAGTTCATCAGGCAGCCACTGTTGCGCGAAACACCCGCAGTACACCCGTGTTTTAGTCCGCGCGTACAAAATAAGAAGAATCACCTATAATTTGAAAATAATGGCACATGTAGAAAGCATAAACGTGCACAGTTCATCAGGCAGCCTCAGTTGCCCGAAATACCGCATACACGCGTGTTTATTCCGCACTGAACAAAATAAGAAGAATCACCTATAATTTGAAAATAATGGCACAAGTAGAAGCATAAACGTGCACAGTTCATCAGGCAGCCACTGTTGCGCGAAACACCTCATACACCCGTGTTTAGGTCCGCACGAACAAAATAAGAAGAATCACCTATAATTTGAAAATAATGGCACATGTCGAAAGCATAAACGTGCACAGTTCATCAGGCAGCCACTGTTGCCCGAAATACCGCATACACCCATGTTTTAGGTCCGCACGAAACAAAATAAGAAGAATCACCTATAATTTGAAATAATGGCACATGTAGAAAGCATAAACGTGCACAGTTCATCAGGCAGCCACTTGTTGCGCGAAACAACCTGCATACACCCGTGTTTTAGTCCGCACGAACAAATAAGAAGAATCACCTATAATTTGAAAATAATGGCACATGTCGAAAGCATAAACGTGCACAGTTCATCAGGCAGCCACTGTTGCCCGAAATAACGCATACACGCGTGTTTAATCCGCACGTACAAACTAAGACGAAGCACCTATAATTTGAAAATAATGTCATATTCGAAAGCATAAACGTGCACAGTTTCATCAGGTAGCCACTGTTGCCCGAAATAACCGCATACACCCATGTTTAGTCCGCACGTACAAACTAAGACGAAGCACTAAATTTGAAAATGTCATATGTCGAAAGCATGAACGTGCACAGTTCATGAGGCTGCCTCTGTTGCAGACGAAATACCGCACACACGCGTGTTTAGTCCGCACGTACAAAATAAAAAGAATCACCTATAAAATTGAAAATAATGCCATATGTCGAAAGCATAAACGTGCGCAGTTCATCGGGCAGCCACTCTCGCCCAAAATACTGCATACACCCGTGTTTAGTCCGCACGTACAAAATAAGAAGAATCACCTATGATTTGAAAATAATGGTACATGTCGAAAGCATAAACGTGCACAGTTCATCAGTCACCCGCCGTTGCCAAAATACCGCATATACTCATGATTAGTCCGCACGTCCAAAATACGAAGAATCATCTATAATACGAAAATAATGCCATATTCGAACACATAAATGTGCACAGTTCATCAGGCAGCCTCAGTTGCCCGACATATACCGCATACACGCGTGTTTATTCCGCACGTACAAACTAAGACGAAGCACCTATAATTTGAAAATTGTCATATGTCGAAAGCATAAACGTGCACAGTTCATCAGGGCAGCCTCACTTGCCCGAAATACCGCACACACGCGTGTTTAGTCCGCACGTTCAAAATAAGACGAATTGCTTTTAATTTGAAAATAATGCCAATATGTCGAAAGCATAAACGTGCACAGTTCATCATGGCAGCCACTGTTGCGCGAAATACCGCACGCACCCGTGTTTAGTCCGCGCGTACAAAATAAGAATATCACATATAATTTGAAAATAGAGACAATATGTCAAACGCACAAACGTGCACAGTTCATCAGGCAGCCTCAGTTGCCCGAAATAACCGCATACAACCTGTTTAGCCGCACGTACAAAATAAGAAGAATCACCTATGAATTTGAAAATAATGGCACATGTCGAAAACATAAACGTGCACAGTTCATCAGGCAGCCACTGTTGCCTGATATACCGCATACACCCATGTTTAGTCCACCACGAACAAAATAAGAAGAATCACCTATAATTGAAAATAATGCCACATGTGGAATGCATAAACGTGCACAGTTCATCAGGCACCCACTGTTGCCCGAAATACCGCATATACGCGTGTTTAGTACGCACGTACAAAATAAGAAGAATCACTATATTATGAAAATAATGCCATATGTCGAAAACATAAATGTGCACAATTCCTCAGGGCAACCACTGTTGCCCGAAATACCGCATACACGCTGTGTTTAGTCCGGCACGTACAAATAAGACGAACCGCAAATAATTTGAAAAGTAAGGCCATATGTCGAAAGCATAAACGTGCACAGATCATCAGGCAGCCACTGTGCGCGACAATACCGCACACACCCATGTTTAGTCCGGACGTACAAAATAAGAAGAATCACCTATA